>NC_091128.1:170241243-170358743 GCF_040183065.1 Periplaneta americana
TCCAGAGGTATAGGCAAGTTAATATTAAAAATGTTATTAAAAATAAAATGATGTCCCTGTAGATGTTGACATACATCCAGGCCATCGTTTTTGGCCAGTTTGGGAATATCTCTCCCTTCTATCCTTTTTTTGAGCCTTCCTTACAGAGCATTATCGAAATCATCTGTTAAGTTCGTGTCATGAATGATGCGGAAAGCTGAAATGTAAATATTAAGATATCCACGTTCATATACAATTAATTCATTCTTAGTTTTCTTCCGCGTTATAGAAACGAAGAAACTTAATAAGATTATTGCCATTTCCTTACTAAATTCGTCAACTAAAAATAACTCTTCAAATAGCTGTAATCTTTTTCTTTCCAGTTTTAGAAAAAGATACCAAGAAAGCTGATACAATCTGTGTCAGTAATGTTTATTCTAGCCCAGTCTTACATAACCATCAGCTTGAGTTGGTTAAGGTTACGTTAACTGCATCGTAATCAAATAACTGATATTACTTACCGCATTTCTTCCCGCCAAATTCCGTCATATTATGTTTCATTAAGCGCATCGTAATGCCAGCTCAAAAGTAGAAAGAATACCTGTTAGGCTATATTAAGTAGTATAGCAAAATCTTCATTTAATATTCTGGAGCAAGGCTCTATGTTAGATATATTTTATTTTTGCACGCATCACTACATGTAATAATGTCAAGCGGTGTTGTCACGTTTTGGTTGTAAAGATTATCCCTACTTACAATTGGATGCACTTATGCAATATGGAAGCAACCACCATTTTATGAATATCTGGATTTCTATTGCAAAATGTGTCTTAATGTCCATAGTTTCTTATACAAAATAGAACCAACTCCTATCTGTAACGTGCTGCCCTATAGAGAGATCTGAACCAACCACCAAAAACAGAATCCATAGTGCAGTGTTTTGCAATTTAGAACCAACTCCAAGCTGTCAGTTCCCATGTTTGTTTTGTGTAAATATGGGAGTTTGAATACAATTTTTTGCTAATAGGAGTGATATATTATATTATATTATATTATATTATATTATATTATATTATATTATATTATATTATATTATATTATATTATATTATATTATATTATATTATATTACTTACTTACTTACAAATGGCTTTTAAGGAACCCGAAGGTTCATTGCCGCCCTCACATAAGCCCGCCAGCGGTCCCTATCCTGTGCAAGATTAATCCAGTCTCTATCATCATACCCCACCTCCCTCAAATCCATTTTAATATTATCCTCCCATCTACGTCTCGGCCTCCCTAAAGGTCTTTTTCCCTCCGGTCTCCCAACTAACACTCTATATGCATTTCTGGATTCGCCCATACGTGCTACATGCCCTGCCCATCTCAAACGTCTCGATTTTATGTTCCTAATTATGTCAGGTGAAGAATACAATGCGTGCAGTTCTGTGTTGTGTAACTTTCTCCATTCTCCTGTAACTTCATCCCGCTTAGCCCCAAATATTTTCCTTAGCACCTTATTCTCAAACACCCTGAACCTATGTTCCTCTCTCAGAGTGAGAGTCCAAGTTTCACAACCATACAGAAGAACCGGTAATATAACTGTTTTATAAATTCTAACTTTCAGATTTTTGGACAGCAGACTGGATGATAAGAGCTTCTCAACCGAATAATAACACGCATTTCCCATATTTATTCTGCGTTTAATTTCCTCCCTAGATTATATTGTATTATTTGTAGAACCGAAGATGTTTAGGTGTCGAATATGTCACTGCAGAAGAAAATCCAATGAATTTTTATTTTAGTAGGTTATTTTACGACGCTTTATCAACAGCTGAGGTTATTTAGCGTCTGAATGAGATGAAGGTGATAATGCCGGTGAAATGAGTCCGGGATCCAACACCGAAAGTTATCCAGCATTTGCTCATATTGGGTTGAGGGAAAACCCCGGAAAAACCTCAACCAGGTAACTTGCCCCGAGTCCACACCTGTAGAGTAACGGTTAGCGCGTCTAGCCGCGAAACCAGGTGGCCCGGGGGTCGATTCCCGGTCGGGGCAAGTTACTTGGTTGAGGTTTTTCCGGGGTTTTCTCTCAACACAATATGAGCAAATGCTGGGTAACTTTCGGTGTTGGACCCCGGACTCATTTCACCGGCATTATCACCTTCATCTCATTCAGACGCTAAATAATCTCAGCTGTTGATAAAGCGTCGTAAAATAACCTACTAAAATAAAATAAAACTTGCCCCGATCGGGAATCGAACCTGGGCCACCTGGTTTCGTGGCCAGACGCGCTAGCCGTTACTCCACAGGTGTGAACAAGAAAATGGTGATGGAATCAATGGTCCCCTTGACTTCACTTTGAAATGATAAGTCAATGTGTGAACAAATGCTAATGAATATATATATATATATTTTTTTTTAATTTTATCTGTAATCCCACAATTAGTGTCTCGGATGTTTAGTTTTCCAATAATAGAGTGTTAAACATGGATTTGAACTAGAATGTTGCCTCATCTCTCTCTCATTTAAATCACACAAGAAGGAACCAAGTACCAATATCCATTTTTGCAATAAGCAATATGGAACCAACTCCAATGTTGACCTTCTACTCTGTGCGAGTCAAATACTGATGCGAGCTGCACCACTGATCTGAAAGAGCATTTCAGAATGTTAATAATGCAATCATTACTTTCGTAATAGTATTGATGTAGAATTTTATTTGTAACGATTTGCTAAAACAGCTGTAGCTAAAAAGCTGTATTTTGGACTTGGTTCCATATTGCATAAGTGCATCCAATTGAGGGGCGTTTAGCAAAAACGTCAGTTGTCCAAAATCATATTTTGTGGGAATCTTGAAAAAAACTTCATAGCATCAAAAATTATTGGCATTTCACGTTGGTAATTTCTTAGTTATTGGATTATCTGCAGTATTTTGTTTACATATAACGTATAATATTTGGATAATTGGAATAAAAAATCCTTTGGACAAATGACTTTTTACTTGAAAATTTCCATATTCACAATGCAGAATGCAACAAAACACACTAGCGTCTGCAGCTACTACTCTGGTGCGATGGTACTGCCAACCAGTGGCGTAGCGTCAATGTAAGCTAAAAAGCTCAGCTTCCCCAGTTAATAATAATTTCATAATAAACCTGCAGTTTATGGAGAAAATTATTTATTAATTTTAATAGAATTTATATTTACGCGCTAAATATTGTGATGCGGCAGCTCAGGATTATTTGTGATGCAGCAGTAAACAAGAAGCCTGCACACACCAGCTTCCAAGCAGACCGGTTTCTTCTGTGTAATCCACCCCGCAGATTTTCCATCCCTTTCTAACTAAACTACCCTAGTCGCAAGGCTCGCAAGAAGCTAGCTTTAACATTTAAAATAAGTAGTTTCCGAGTTATCCCTTTTCGTCAGTTGTGTTCAGTTGAAGTGTTAGTGTGCATTGTGGCTGATATAATAAATAATGAGTGAAATAACAGTTCCTGACACTAATTTACTTGAATTTTTAGGACAATTGTATTATCAAGACTGACTTACGAACAAAAGTGTGATCTAAAAAACAAATGACCGACTCCCTTGCTGTCAATGAAGGACACAACCAAAAGACAGACGCATACTTACGTAATGATACTAATATTGTGATTTCTCTAAGTATGACAGGGAGTGAGCTAATGTTATACGTATAGGTGTCTATTTGTTAAGAGATATGTGTAAACCGTGAAATCATATTTTACTACGTATCATTTGAGGTCATGCCTTATTGGTGTTACTTACGATGTTCCAACCAATCTTCGACTGCTGACTTGAAATTGACTACTATTTATTTTAAGACTGTATTTTTGTAATACATTTTCTCATATTGCATGAAAGACAACTTGAGTTAGCTTCCCCTGCTCAAAATTTCATGCTACGCCACTGCTGCCAACACTGTGTAGATCAATGAAACCTGGACAACTGACATTCTTACAAGAAATATTGTGGACTACTGACGTTTGAACAGAAACATAATTTTTTAGAAGCCATCGACACTGTACTATTGACGTTTTCAAAGAACTGAATGCACATGTTCATGCATGTCCCAGAGGAGCATCAGATGATGCTCTAACTAAAATTACCAGATTTTGGACAACTGACGTTTTTGCTAAACATCCCTCAATTATTTTTATCCCTAGATCAGGCATGTCAATTGATGCCCACAGGAGCAAGCGCGCGCTTTAGAGCCCAGGGGAGCCTGAGTGCTTTACAGCGGAAAGGAAAGAGACAGACGAAAGAGGTGGTATATGCCGCTTGGTCGAGCTATATTCAGGGATGGCCAGCACTGATTCAATAGATAAAGGGACGAGAACTTATTAAAACTGTATCCATGTTAATTTTTAGATTTCCCTGAGAAGTGTAAGTGCATTATAAGAATGTAAGTTTTAATTTTAATGCTCATTTTTCACAAGTTTGATTTTTTTATTCAAAAGAAATATTTTCCCAACTTTTCGTATAGAAAAGTGAAATTTTCAGGTATAGGCCTATTTATTTAGTATCCTTACAGAATGTTTTCGTAAATCTAATATACCGTATATACGTATTACTGATGATAGTGTATTGAAAATTTTGAAAATATTCGCATGGAAATTGTTTGTAAGGAAATGAATTAACAAAGCAACTACTGTTACATCATAAGCAAAGATACGTGCCCATGTGTTGTAAAAATGTAAGCTCTATAGCTTCAGCAGATTTCGAGAAAATAATTTAATATTCTGATGATAGGAAGTTGCTCACCAATATCACCTTAAAAGCATAATGCGATAAGAGTTTTGTTATGTAATATTAGTTACACTTAAAACAGATACAGTACCTAGGTAATTTTGCTTTGTACTGTAATATTGTTTTGATTGGTTTATTGATTACTTTTGTAAGGCTAAAGATACCAACAATATAAATTCCAACTTATAATGTCATACTCAATCTCTTTCTTTGGAATATCACTTTCTTTATGAATGATGTGTTTCATCCACTTAATACAGTATAATATTATACTACTATGGAATTTAAGTGAATATTCTTTCTTAACTCTCTATCATGTTATTAAGATTTAAAACACAAGTGCAATATTAAGAAATCAGTGTTAGTACTTTTGTTTTACAGACAATATAGATAATATTAAACAGAAAGAAGCTATATAAAAATAACGACATAAAATTTCACGTTCCGTTTGAAGTTTCTTAATCCAACAGGTTGCTTATTCATATACACAACCCTTCCTCTTTCCATACTTAGCGCTTGCTGCCAGCGCACGACGTCAAGGTCAGAAAAATGCGCTTGCTTTGACATCACTGCCCAAGATCAATACATTGATTTATACCACTCCCATCCACAGTGAGTCTATTTTAAGCTACAAGATGATTTAATTAAAACTGAAATTAAAATTGATAACCTTTTTTGATGTTGCCAATCAACTCCAAATATTACAACGTTATTTCATACGCCACCTGTAGTGGATAAGAGAACGTCAATTACAAATGCTAACGGATCATTGGTAGACATAATATGTCACCACCTCTTGTGATTGGAACAGAATCTGTGAAGGCCCAAACAATAAACAAACTTTTTTTTCTCTTTCACAGAGGAGGGACCCGAAGGCTTGCACTGCAGCCTTGGACTTATTGTGCTTACCACTCCTATTCTGTGAATGATTGGGTAGCCGAACGGCCGCGCTCTTGTACAAGTACAGCACGCCGCACCGTGAACTGAATTCGAGGTATGGTATGGATGATGATGATGATTATGATATGTGAATTAATGATGGCGAAATGAGTCCGAGGTCCAATGCCGAAAGTTACCCAGCGGGAAAATCCGGGACAATCCCCAACTTGTCACAACTAGGATTCGAACCCGGGCCCGTTCGTTTCATGGTCAGACGCGCTGACCGTTACTCCACAGCGGTGGGCAAACAAACCTTTATTTTATTTCTTCTAAGGTTAGCGTCGTCTTTCACATCGGCTCCGACTATAGGCCTATGCATACCGTACTCAAAGGTTAATGATACAGCACTCCATACGACGATATTCCAGTGTCACAATTGAATATACCGTAAGTATTGTTATTAATTTCTGTGGGTTATTCTGTGAGATATTTCAAGCAAAAATGTTTACTACAATTTTGTTCGTTTTTGCTTACTTTTTGAGATAACAATATAAGGAACGTTACGTAACTCTTTTGGGAAAGCTATTGAGTTAATTTTCAAAACATTCATTCAATTTAAGAAAGCAATATACTGTATTATGATAATAAATAAAATTATGAAAGAATTTTAGTTTTGTCTTTTAAATGTACAGAAATTTAATCCCAAAAAAATGTAACATTTTAAAATTCCTTTTCAGAACGAAAAGTTACACCTGTTCGGATCAAATTTCTGCACATTTGAAGGACAAACTATAATTCTTTCAGTCAATTTTTGTAATACACAGCTCTCTTAAACTGAGTCGACCTGGGTAGCGTATTCGGTATAGCGCTGGCCTTCTGTGTTCGAGGTTGCGTGTTCGATACCGGCCTAGATCGATGGCATTTAAGTGTGCTTAAATACGAAAGGCTCATGTCAGTAGATTTACTGGCCTGTAAAAGAACTCCTGCGGGACAAAATTCCGGCATACCGGCGACACTGATATAACCTCGGCAGTTGCGAGCGTCGTTAAACAAATCATAATTTATTTATTTTTTTATTTAAACTGACTGAGCATATTGGGAATTAAATCAATGGTTTTCCCAAAACATGATATTTAATGTTTCATTTTTTTTATTTTATTAGGTTGTTTTACGACGCTTTATAAACATCTTAGGTTATTTACGACGCTTTATCAACATCTTAGGTTATTTAGCGTCTGAATGAGATGAAGGTGATAATGCCGGTGAAATAAGTCCAGGGTCCAGCACCGAAAGTTACCCAGCATTTGCTCATATTGGGCTGAGGGAAAACCCCGGAAAAAACCTCAACCAGGTAACTTGCCTCGACCGGGAATCGAACCCGGGCCACCTGGTTTCGCGGCCAGACGCGCTAACCGTTACTCCTCAGGTGTGGACTATTTAATGTTTCATATAAAATAATTTTTATCTCGGAAAGGAAGCAAAAAGGAACAAAGTTGTACTCAACTTTTTTATTTGAAATACCTCAAAGAATTATGCCATGAAATTAATGACATTACTTACGGCTCACCCAGTATAGCGTACGTTATTATTTAATAGCAATGGAAGGGTCTGACGGCCATAAGCAGTAACTCTAGACTTGGCTTCAATTCAAGCCTGTATCCTGTAATGAGTGTAACACATCGCATGTCTTATGAACTGTAGATAGATACTATTTAGAGTCGGTGAAACATTAATAATGCGATAATGGAGTAATCTTGAAATGAGAATTGCAAGATAAACCGAAATCAACGCTTTGAGATAATGATGTACTAATGTTAACAATGCACCTGACGACGTGGACGCTCCCAGCGGCTGCAGCGAGAAGCAGGGGCGCGTCGCCGGACGCCGCCCAATCCGGCTCGTCGGGATCGGCGCCCTGGGACAAGAGACGCTCGACGGCAGTCACGTCCTGGCGCCTCACGGCGTCGTGGAGCTGGGACCCCGAATCACACATCCTCTGCTATCACACACGCACAACTGAGTGCGCCAGCTCGCTTTGCTTCCTCTGCCGCGCCTGCTGCCACCACATGGAAGAAACGAACAAATAAAAACAGTTGACGAGCAATATTTTTTTGTAGTTGCAACAGTCTGACTTCACTTTTTCTCCCCTCCTTCCAGACACCCTAGCGGGGAATTTTTGTACTAAACATGATACGTCACCAAAAATATCAGACTGCGTGTAATGCGCCGTCTCGTTCTTTCGATTGTTGTCCCGAAGCGAAGGTCGTCGTCGCTGTTGACAACAATGTCGAGTGTTTACACGATAGCAGAGCCATAAAGACCGCCATGATGTGCCCCATCTTGATTCACACTAACAAACAGAAGTCGTTTTCGGGTTGTCTGTTTACCAGCGTGTTTTATTTGTATAAACAACTTCTTCCTCGTCTAAACTCTTGGAACTGTCAAAATTCTCGGAGTCGAGCCGCGCATTTCTTCAAGCGGCAGGAGAAATCCTCGTGAAAGAATAATTTTCTGCATCCATTTCATTAAGAATTACGATCCAGAAATTTCGCATTGCGAGCTCTTTGAAAATATATTATTTTTGTATTGTGTATACAAATTCACAGGGACAAATACAAGAAGTGGGTCCGATGCAGTTCCCTAACGCTACGATAGCGGCACAATTAGGGAAGAAGAAGAAGAAGTATACAAAATCAGTGTAGTACGTTATGCCCCAAAACAAACAGTAGGCCTAGTGAAATTATCGCTCATCTGCTGTCCACGTGCAAAGAAGTATTATTTATTTATTGTGTATAAATATTGTCGCAGGATAAGAGCACAACAAATGTATTTGTTCAAAACCATAAATGGTTTAATAGACAACCCTGATCTTCTACAGCTAATTAGTTTCAATCAAATTTGAGAAAGCGATCTCTCTTTTATTTATAGACATCAAAAACACTATCTCATAAAATAAAATGTCTCCACTTTTATTAATGCTTCGAACTTACAATCATCTATCACATAAACAGGATTTAGATTTCTCGTTATCGTACAATATATACAAGAAAAAGTTATATACAGCAATAGTTTCATGATATGTTAAATTCTAGTTGCATGTTAGTTATAGTTATAATCAGATATCCCACTAATTGGAACACATGTTCTGTAGTAGTGAATTTCTTAAATAAATAAATTAAGCCTATTAGTCCTTCTATAAAATACTGTATACTGAATTTATTAACATAGTGTTATACTTACTCTGTAATTTGCCAATTATAGCTACATTTTACATTTTTGGCTATGATATCTATACTTAACTCTTTTAAATTTATTTTTATTTGGTGTTTTTCATTTATATCTATATCTGTGTCTTTTATTTAGGTAGTATCTATTTGTTTTTTTTTTCATTTTCAATTTTTAATTTGTAATTACACTTGTATCTTGCATTTGTTTCTGTTTTACCTCTTTTTTCATGTTATATGCGATTCTTTCTTGGGGAGAGCATGTTGATAATATTACGGGTAAAGCATGGAGGGCACTTCACTTTATTATGAGAATCTTGAGAAAGGCTAGCCCCAAATCGAGGGAAATAGCATATCTAACGTTAGTGCGACCGTTAATGGAATACGGAACTACGTGTTGGGATCCCTATAGAATATATCAGATAAATTCCTTAGAAAGAATCCAGTATAGGGCAGCTAAATTTGTTACAGGTAAAAGAGAAGATGGAAACGATACGATAAAAGAACTTAAATGGGAAACTTTGGAAAACAGACGTAGGAAAACTAGAATAACATCATTGTATAGAGCACATCTAGGTCAGAAAGCATGGGTAGACATAACGGCTCGGTTAGAGCCTTGGAATGACCTACCTGCAGCGGTCTTTGAGGGCTGTCCTTCCTTAAGGAGATTCAAGAATAATTTAAAAAGTTGTATATAAAGTGCAAATTAAAATTAAGGTGACATTCAACATTTAATTTTTTAAGGTGACATGTATTTATCTAGCCTGACGAGTTTACTTCCTTGGTTTGAATTGTAAATTATTTAAAAATAGCGTGTAAGAGGGCCTTAGACTAGAAATGTTTAGTTTAAATGTAGTTCTGTTTATAAGTATGCATAAGGATGTAATTATTTAACTTATTTGAACTGTTGTATCAGTGAAGCGAGGTGAGTCAGTGAAGTTATGGTTTTACAGTGCAGTGAACAGTTCCGATCAGTGATAATTTATAGCGTCAATGAAATGTGTTCTATAGTGTCAGTGAAATGAGTTACAGAGTGTCAGTGAAATGTGTGCTAAAGTGTCAGTGAAATGCGTCATAGTGCCACTACAGGGAATGAGATGAGAGTAAAGTGAAAGACTATTGAAACTTATGTAGGACCTATACATAATTATGTAGGTTGTGTTGTAAAATTAGGTATTTTATTTTATGTTTTATTATTATTGTGTTAAATTGTATTGTGTATTCTTATTGTATTGTCTATAAAATTGTATATGTGTTGTAAATTGTATTGTTATTGTAGATTTTATTGTGTATTGCTTATCATTTTATTGTGTATTGTTAATATTGTGTATACCACTGCCACCGGGTGCTTGCCCACTTGCAGTATAAATAAATACATACATACAAAACAAATCTGTACTGTCTATTGTAATTGGGGCTTTGCCCTGTTATAGACATAAATAAATAAATAGTTTGACAAATTGTGAATTCGGTGTTGTGTTGATTTCTGCAGTTATGGTTCTCACAACGAAGGAGACGGTGTTTATTGTCGAGCATTATTTCCGGTCATACGGAGTACTGAAATTACAATTATACTCTGGAAATCAAGAAAAATATTTATAACATGCAAGGAGACGTAAGACTGATCCCGTACGACGGAACTTCCAGACGACAGCTAACACAGTTGTGTTATGTGGTGCCGCATTGTTAAATCGCTCCTAGTTCTGCTCTTTAACGTGGCACAAGCTCGGCTCATTCTGATGTCCCACTCCTTATGACCGGAAATAATTCTCGACGATAAATAGCTTCTCCTCTGTTGTGAGAACCATAATTGCAGCACTAATCTCAACACTGAATATACAAAATGTCAAACTATCGTATAAAATAAATAAATATTTGGTTGCTAGGGAAATATAGACAGCAGATGAGCGATAATTTCAGTGTCGTTTGTTGTGGCGTATAATGTACTTTGTGCGAGATCGTGCGTATTTGCTTGTTTTCCGCACAGAACCAATACGCGGTAAGTGTGAAATACCACATTCAGTATTCCCAACCTAACACACATAACAATTTCCCTCTTCTTACCGCTTAAGCGCGACATTCATTTTACTGCTTTAGGCTTTTAACATATTATTTTCAGAGACGTTTAACATAGTAATAATTATAAATTGGAAACTTACCACTGCAATTTCACCTAAATTGCAATGTTAATTATTGTTTTTAAATATTTGCAAAAATTAAGTAAAGTCTATTACTCCACGAAACTTATTGCATTCCTGATACAAGTAACATTAAGGAAGCCGTGAAAAAATCAACAAGATTCCAGATGCCGATGTTATTACTGCAATATGTTATATAAATAATATTGTTAAAATATTAAAATGAAAAATAAATCATTACATAACCTTACCGTTTGTTTTAAGTTCGCATTTATAGACTGGGGGGGGGGGGAAGACAGACGTATATCACGGCCTGCTGGAGTACAGTAAACACAGAAAACATTTTATAGCAACAATGTTGAAGAAAGATATTTTGGTTTTCCGAAGTTGCCGTCATTAAACAGAAACCAACATGGAGATTTCATTGCAACTAATTAGAAATTCGTCTTTCAGGTATGTAATAAACGATCTTCGCACAAAATAATGTACGATACACTAACGGTATGTTTGTTTTCATGTTCTCGGAAATTAAAAAAGCTCAACTACGTTTCGCTTTTTCAATCTTTTCCTCGAACATGAAAACGTCAACATACCGCTCTTGTAACGTATATTACTATTGTGATTTCATTAGATATGGTTTTAATATAGAAACATTCCGAGTGAGTATTATAATGGAGAAATCATTAAATTAAATAAGAGGGAAAATTAAAGTTCTAAAAAGTGAAATGTTTATGAATTCATGTCGAAACTTCCCTTCAAGCTGCGCACAAGATCTCCACAGCAAATACACAAAATATATTACAAATTAGTAGTCCATTCTAACTGTAGGAATGGGAAAATTTCTTTGGAATGGTGCATGAAGAAACAATGGGTCGTACTCGAGTCAGTTGAGTTACCAACATCCATGAAGCGCTACCTTGTTACGTGACATGCGAGATAAGATCGTACACTCCACACGTCTGCCAGCTGAGTAAGCACTATCTGCTCAAGGCCGGGTGCTACTGAATTTTCCTATAACGTTTTATTCAGGCTTTAATTTCGCAACCTGTCAGTCAAAATGTTTATTTGCTGGCGATTTAAAACTATTCAAAACTATATCTGACTCCATAGATGAAGCAGAATTGTAATGAGATATTAATAACTAGATCCCGGAAGTTTATGCCCGAAAAACTACTAAATATGCATGCAAATATTATGTCCTTAAAATAACAAAATATGTCAATAAATATTTTCCAAAAAATGAGGAGAAATTACGTTTCCTGTAACAGTACGAATGCTAATGAGCAAGGCCACCGGCGTGGCTCAGTCGGTTAAGGCGCTTGCCTGCCGGTCTGAAGTTGCATTCGGGCGCGGGTTCGATCCCCGCTTGGGCTGATTACCTGGTTGGGTTTTTCCGAGGTTTTCCCCATCCGTAATGTGAATGCAAGGTAATCTATGGCGAATCCTCGGCCTCATCTCGCCAAATATCATCTCACTATCACCAATCTCATCGACGCTAAATAACCTAGTAGTTGATACAGCGTCGTTAAATAACCAACTAAAACAAAAAAAAAAAAAAAAAAAAAAAAAAAAAAGCAAATGAGCATAAACTTACATTATTCCTTAGGGGTTGAAGTAAGATGGTTTCATTGTATAAAATCATCGCATGGTTGATGATTTCAATTGAGAAACTGCGCCTATTGTCCCTGAGGATGCTTTTGTATCGTGAAAATTTCTTTCCACATCACACGAGGTTACTGAGCGTATTTAAATAATGTTGTTTCGCAGACAGACATAAATCTTTTGATGCGATAGGGAATTTTTCTTCGAGAATGCCTCGAATATCGTACAACTGTTGGTATCCAGGATTTTTAAATTTTTTCTTCACTTCTTGTCATTCATTGCCAGAAACGTAACTCAGATAAGATTCATTTATATCTATCATCTGATATCTTTCTCTCCTCCGTACGTTTCTCCCGTTCACCATTCCTTCCTGTGCATTTTTCAGTGGGCAGTTTCTTCTCAGTTTTCTCTTTCTGATCAGTTTCAGCATTATTCTTTCTTCACCCACTATTTCTAGCACAGATTAATTCATTTTACATAAAGATTAATTTTTTTTGGTTCTACAAAATTAACTTATCTGTTATGGTTACCATTGGTTATTAATAGAAAAAAATTCGCTCCGGCGCCGGGGATCGAACACGGGACCCCCAGTTCTACGCACTGGGCGCTCTAACCACTGGCCTTACTCCATGTTCGACATATATATCGCCGTTGTTCCTGCAATAATTCCTATGTTATATATTCATCGATTTTCAGATTTTTGCTCTATTAAATAACTTAAATAGTGATACAGAAAATAATGAAATAAATAATCATAAAATAATAATAAATTATGATTTATTTAACGACACTCGCAACTGCAGAGGTTATATCAGCGTCGCTGGCGTGCCAGAATTTTGTCCCGCAGGAGTTCTTTTACATGCCAGTAAATCTACTGACATGAAGCTGTCGCATTTAAACACACTTAAATGCCATCGACCTCGGCCGGGATCGAATCCGCAACCTCGAGCATAGAAGGCCAGCGCTATACCAACTGCGCTACCGAGGGCGACGCAAATCATAAAATCTCCTATATATAATTTTATTTCTTTCTTTCGAAAATGTAAGAATTCACAGTCCCCTATGAACGGCTGCTATAGGAGGAATAAATGTGGTTTTTTTTCTTCCTACTGAAAATTTTTATATTTTGCACATAGGAGTTATTGCAGGAACAACGACGATATTGAGTTATCCAGTTGTTTTTCTTCACTTCGTCGTAATGTCTATGTTTCTGCCCCATGCCATGCAACACTCCACACAAATCACTTCACTAGTCTCTTTCTTAGTTTTATTTCCAGAGCTCCACAGAAGCTGCAACCTTAATATTAATATTATTTATTACGTTCAAATTTAAAATTACACTCGCTAGTAACCTTTGCTTCCTGAACGTTGGCAGCTTCTTTAAATGCAAACAATGCTGTCACCATAACAGTTAGAAAGTAACTGCTATTTGTAATATTTCGTCAATACCGAAATTCGAAACAAAGTTGGCAAAAGGGAATTCAACCTGACAACCTGATGACGCTTCAGAGGATGATGGACGTCCTCGTACGGGCTATGTTGTGACAGTCCGAGTACGCTTGAACTTGATCATCAGAGTGCGAAGTGTTTTGTTTGTGTGGTCAGCTCTATGGAAATTTTGTCCGAATGTCATTATACGACATCACCATAGCAACCTTTTCTGGTAAGCTGAAGATCATGCAGATTCAGTTACTTGTAACGACAGAACACATGTTTAGCTGTTGTCACAAATATTATTTCAATGTACCGAAGTACATATGATATTTCCATGCAGATATTCTGCGTCATCATACGATGAAAGAGAAATGGAACGGAGAAAAATTCTCTCCGGCGCCGGGATTTGAACCCGGGTTTTCAGCTCTACGTGCTGATGCTTTATCCACTAAGCCACACCGGATACAACCCCGACGTCGGACAGAATTGTCCCGAGCTGAAAACCCGGGTTCAAATCCCGGCGCCGGAGAGAATTTTTCTCCGTTCCATTTCTCTTTCATCGTATGATGACGCAGAATATCTGCATGGAAATATCATATGTACTTCGGTACATTGAAATAATATATGATATGCGTAAATCACGAAGTGATTTAAGACGGCGCTTATTCCGTCGGATCCCGGCCAACTAGTCACTCATAACGAGTGCACCTCAGCACATGTGTGGACTTCGGTCCTATGTTCATAGACATCTATGACGTAGTGCAGAGGGCGGCCACTAGAGGGAACCCAAGAGTTGGAACTCAGAGACAATTCTGTCCGACGTCGGGGTTTTATCCGGTGTGGCTTAGTGGATAAAGCATCAGCACGTAGAGCTGAAAACCCGGGTTCAAATCCCGGCGCCGGAGAGAATTTTCTCCGTTCCATTTCTCTTTCATCGTATGATGACGCAGAATATCTGCATGGAAATATCATATGTACTTCGGTACATTGAAATAATATATGATATGCTTAAATCACAAAGTGTTTTAAGACGGCGCTTATTCCGTCGGATCCCGGCCAACTAGTCACTCATAACGAGTGCACCTCAGCACATGTGTGGACTTCGGTCCTATGTTCATAGACATCTATGACGTAGTGCAGAGGGCGGCCACTAGAGGGAACCCAAGAGTTGGAACTCAGAGACAATTCTGTCCGACGTCGGGGTTGTATCCGGTGTGGCTTAGTGGATAAAGCATCAGCACGTAGAGCTGAAAACCCGGGTTCAAATCCCGGCGCCGGAGAGAATTTTTCTCCGTTCCATTTCTCTTTCATCGTATGTTGTCACAAAGCCAATGCATGGAGACCAGCAACAACTACACAGTTTACAAACGTAGTGTACTTGCAGTTTATTACCATACACATCTTACCCCTAAACGCCCTATTTCTACAAAATCGATACTTAATTTCTGGGCACTCTGTACAGTCCACTACATGAAATGGTAGATGTTGATTTTGATGATGATGATGATGATGATGATGATGATGATGATGATGATGATGATGATGATGATGATGATGTCACAACTCTGTAGTCTGAAGACAAACCAGAACAGGGACATTGCTCAAGACCGTGAGTGTAGCTGGTGTGAGAATTATGAAAACAAGTCCTCTCATAAAGTTAAAAGTTATGTTTTATTTAACGACGCTCGCAACTGCAGAGGTTATATCAGCGTCGCCGGATGTGCCGGAATTTTGTCCCGCAGGAGTTCTTTTACATGCCAGTAAATCTACTGACATGAGCCTGTCGCATTTAAGCACACTTAAATGCCATCGACCTGGCCCGGGATCGAACCCGCAACCTTGGGCATAGAAGGCCAGCGCTATACCAACTTGCCAACCAGGTCGACGTCCTCTCATATCCTGTTCCAATAACTGAACAACAAGAATTTTGCTCCGACTTATAACAATGTGTCCCTTATGGTTTTGTGTACGCTGAATCCGAAAATGTATCTCTTTCCTTCATATCACGTAACGTTTTACTGTGATTTCACTTTTCAATAAGCGCTCCCCCAAGGAACATCTGGCGCTGGTTGGGGGTTGTAAACCAAAACAAAAACTAATGCATTTCATGAGTTTATGACTTATTTCCGGTTTCTTATGGTTGTTGGTATGTTCTTTTGTACTTATAATAAAATAAACACATATTGGCCCCTTCCATTCAGTAAATTTCATAACAGTTCAAAGTGAGGTATACGCAACAAACAAGGGTATGGTTTCCAGTATTTAAAAGAAAAGTTTACAATTTTTAGTAAAGGAAAATTAAAAGAGGGCATTTTTATAGGTCCACAAATTCACAAAGTTATGGCTGACTCTTTATTTGAAGAAAAACTTTCCGTTACAGAAAAAATGGCATGGCGCGCTTTCAAAGATATTTACTCAAATTTCCTTGGAAATTCTAGGGCAGACAACTACATGGAACTTGTTGTGGAAACCATGTCAAGCGCATATGAAAAAATGGGGTGTAATATATCTCTCAAAATACATTTTTTACATTCTCATTTGGATTTTTTTCCTCCTAACTTTGGAGCGGTAAGCGACGAGCATGGGGAAAGATTTCATCAAGAAATATCTGAAATGGAAAAGCGATATAAAGGAAGATCATCATCCAGCATGCTTGCAGGCTATTGTTGGTTTCTTGTAAAAGACAGTTCCGGATCTACTTATAAACAGAAGTCACCCAGAAAATTATTATTTTAAATGTAAGTTCAAATTTCGAGATTTTTCTCATTATACGCATGAAATATTTTTATTGTTGTGTTTTAAACTATGTAACATCCTTTTTATTTCCAGTACGCTTTTGTCAAGTATTATAAGGCATATTCAATCCCTAGTCTGTTGTAATTGTACCAGTAGCAGTGAAATATATAAAAAAAAGTTTCTTCATAAAAAATTCGATCAATTTTCCCCGGAAAATGATACGTGATGGGGGCATTTTGGATTTTAAATTCAGATTTAGGGCACACATATTAGTAATATTCATCTATTTTTATGTCGGAGCAAGACAAAAAGTAAACATTTTTGTTCAGTGAATTTGTAAATATTCTTAGACACTTGATGGTTTAAAGATAAGGTTACACTAACCAATAAGATTCACACATAATCCGTGTGAAATGCCGAACAAGGATATGCTTCAGAATATTTTAGGTCCTCGTGAAAAAATAAAGCAAAAAAAAAAAACATGTGTTTGACATTACTGAGTGGACAGAATCCGCCTGGGGGATCGAATTCCAAAACCTGTCCACCCGCACCCTGTTTCTGACTCAGAATAAAGTTCCTTCCTCAACTACCTCATTCTTGAAGTGTGTCTCATCTGTTTAACATTGTTTCGCTATCCTCAGATATGCAGCCACGAGGAAAGTTTAACTACGAAAGAAGAGATTAAATCTGAACCGTGCTTAACGCCATGCTTCAACAACGCTTAGAAATTACAATGTGAAAATGTGTGTTGTAATAACATAAAATATATTTTTCCATTGTAATCTCTAGAGCGGTGCAGACGGAGCACATGACAGACAGAATGGCATCATAGCAAGGGTTCCGACGTTACTTGGCGTGTTCCCTGTGTACAAGCGACGGTCAGGTACACGATGTGTTGACGTACGGACGACACAATAGAAATGACACAGTTCTCTAACGTTTCTGCAATTAATTTCCTACAGATACTTTAGTAAGATTTCAAAATTACAAAACTATTTAACCATTTCATCCTAAACAAATAATATACTGTATACATATATGATTTCATACAGAACGCAAACAAAATCACTGTTTATTTGTAACGGGTTCATGATATTCTATTCGCAAAAGCACTTGAAAAATAGTTTTTTGTTTTTCCTTTTCTTTACAATGAGTGTGATTTATTAATCCACATGTTATACGTTATCAGATTTCTTCCAAATATTGTTACAGCGCACAACAAATGACATTTGTAAGTTATTAACAGAAAACGATTTTCGTCTATCTGATAGCATGGCCTTATACGTGGAGAAGCTTCTTTCTACGTCTGTTGAGACAAATGGGGCATACGTAAAATCCTGTAAAACATTTTTTTTTCAACTTCTGTTAGTTCTTCAAAGGAATCCTTATCTCCAGAAATACTGTCACTAATCTTTCAGAGTTTATAATGTCCACCATTTTTTCAACTTATTTGCTATTTTCGCAGATATTATTTTACCAATTTTATCGTCTACTTGAGTCACTTTCTTCCAGATATTTAGCAGTAGGGAAATCTGATCAACCAGTTTTGTAACAGACTTTTCTAAAGCTGTTATACAATCAGGTATAAACCCGTAATTCGATTCAATGTATTCCAATTTGTTTTATGCTTGAATCAATTAACAAAAATATCACCATATTCGGAATTAAGTCTCTTAAACTTTGCCGAACGAATTTGCCCCGCCTTAGACATCGTAACACTAGAACCGAACTGTTCTTATGTTCCTTCAGTATTGACGTTTTCTTTACTACGCTGTACCTACTGCTTGGAGCTATCCTGTGTACCGCAGAGTCAGACCTCTGCGGGTACACAAGGTGAATTTACAACCCTTGCCCTGTTGCCGTTGTGTCGAAAAACTGCTCCCTTTGCACTGCTCTAGTAATCTCTATACGTTTAGTCCACACCTGTGGAGTAACGGTCAGCGCGTCTGGCTGCGAAACCAGGTGGCCAGGGTTCGAATCCTGGTGGGGGCAAATACCTGATTGAGGTTTTTTCCGGGGTTTTCCCCTCAACCCAATACGAGCAAATGCTGGGTAACTTTCGGTGCTGGACCCCGGACTCATTTCACCGGCATTATCACCTTCATTTCATTCAGACGCTAAATAACCTAGATGTTGATACATCGTCATAAAATAATGCAATAAAATAAAAATCTATACGTTTCCGAAGAATTAATTTCTTTTATCAAGATAGCGGTGATATTCATGATTATGGTTTATTTCTTTGCACTATCATACAATAAACACACGTTATGGTATGTACTAGGAATGCGGTTTGGGTCACGCCCACTCGCACTGGGCCCCTGTTACGGGTCCTTTGTGCTATATTCAGATTTCTACATGGGCGAAAAATGGCGACAAATTTAGCCTGGAGCCCTCTACCAGAGACGAAGTTCTTATGCCGCACATATGCGACACACACCTCCAAGCTTTACTTTTCAGCCGAGGAAAGTCATGCGAAAGATTTTATTGACCTTTAAAATTCATCGCTCTCGACGGGGTTTGAATCCGCGAACCAACAGCTGGTGCGGTAATCAGGAGGTCAACGAGGACGATGTTTCGACGTGGAATTAAGTCTTTCTCGTCACTCAGTATGGAGGGATAACTTGAGAAAAATTTAACCCACCCATTCCATGTAATTCTTATGTTTCCTTAGTCCTCACATATTCATCTTGTTCTCTTTATCTTCCTCTCGTTATAATCTTATCGTTTTCAATTTGTATTTCTTTTCATCTCCACGTATTGCCCTTTTTTCTTTGTATTAACCTTCTTCTACTTGTATTCCCCTTATTTTCCTTGCATTTTCCTTATTCTCTTTGCATTTCCCTTCTTCTCATTGTATTCCCCGTGTTCTTCTTCTGTTACCTTTGTTCTCCTTCTATCGCTATCGTTCTTCTTCTGTCCTCTTGTTCTCTTCCTATTCCCCTTGTTCTCTTATTCCCCTTGTTCTCATTGTATTCTCCTTGTTCTTCCTTTAATCCCTTGTTCTCGTCCTATTCCCCTTGTTCTCATTGTATTCTCCTTGTTCTTCCTTTAATCCCTTGTTCTCGTCCTATTCCCCTTGTTCTCATTGTATTCTCCTTGTTCTTCCTTTAATCCCTCGTTCTCGTCCTATTCCCCTTGTTCTCATTGTATTCTCCTTGTTCTTCCTTTAATCCCTCGTTCTCGTCCTATTCCCCTTGTTCTCATTGTATTCTCCTTGTTCTTCCTTTAACCCCTTGTTCTCGTCCTATTCCCCTTGTTCTCATTGTATTCTCCTTGTTCTTCCTTTAATCCCTCGTTCTCGTCCTATTCCTCTTGTTCTCATTGTATTCTCCTTGTTCTTCCTTTAATCCCTTGTTCTCGTCCTATTCCCCTTGTTCTCATTGTATTCTCCTTGTTCTTTCTTTAACCCCTTGTTCTCGTCCTATTCCCCTTGTTCTCATTGTATTCTCCTTGTTCTTCCTTTAATCCCTCGTTCTCGTCCTATTCCCCTTGTTCTCATTGTATTCTTCTTGTTCTTCCTTTAATCCCTCGTTCTCGTCCTATTCCACTTGTTCTCATTGTATTCTCCTTGTTCTTCCTTTAACCCCTTGTTCTTGTCCTATTCCCCTTGTTCTCATTGTATTCGCCTTGTTCTTCCTTTAATCCCTCGTTCTCGTCCTATTCCCCTTGTTCTCATTGTATTCCCCTTGTTCTTCCTTTAATCCCTCGTTCTCGTCCTATTCCCCTTGTTCTCATTGTATTCTCCTTGTTCTTCCTTTAATCCCTTGTTCTCGTCCTATTCCCCTTGTTCTCATTGTATTCCCCTTGTTCTTCCTTTAATCCCTTGTTCTTGTCCTATTTCCCTTGTTCTTCCTTTAATCCCTTGTTCTCCTCCTATTCCCCTTGTTCTCATTGTATTCCCCTTGTTCTTCCTTTAACCCCTTGTTCTCTTCCTATTCCCTTGTTATCATTGTATTTCCCTTCTGTTACTTGTATTTCTTCTTGTACTTTTTTATTCTCCGTGTTCTCCTTTTATTCCTCTTCTTTTTCAGTAATTCCTTTGTTCCCCTTATATTTCTCTCGTTCTTATTGTATTCCCTCTCTTCTCTTTGTATTTCTCTTGTTTCTCTTGTTCTCCTCATTTTTTGCTCTATTTGTATTCCCTTTGTTCGCCTTGTCTTCCCCTTCTGTGATCACAGCCACATAATTATAGTAAGCAGCATAGTAGAGGTATGACGCACCTATCATTTTTTCTTTGTTTTGTTTCTTACACAAGATGAACAGACAACTGTATGGCTACAGGCCCTACGTTTCGTAGAAATTGTTACGTAACTTCGAGCTCCCAATTTATAAGCCATTTTTGATAGCTAAATCAATCAACGTTTCCCTTCTTATTTAGTTGCCATGGGAACAAGAAAAACATGACCATCTGTAATAACTTCATAATAATGCATTTTAGACGTAAACATAATTTTGTCTCTAGACTTCTACTATATTAGTTATTTTTTTTAAAATACCGAAATAGACTTCTTGCTGCATGAAAATATTTTATTGGTACCGGTATACTTCGTATAAAACGAAAGCAAAGAAAACGAACGAACGGAAGTGGCAGGAAGGTTGACAGAGACAAATTTTGGCTGAGCCCTCTTCAACAGTTACCGTAGCATGACGCTCCGCCTGAAATGTAGGCCTACACTCCAGGGGAAAAAAAATTCTCCTGATACACGTTTTACAGAAGTCTCACCGTGGGCTCAGCGATGGATATCTGGAGGCTATAGCGGGGTGAAAGACACTCTGCCTCCACCAAGGATCGAATCTGTGGCTTTCCATTTCGTCACTGATTGCTGTACCAAGTTTTTTTGTCATCTCAGGGCTGACTCAATCAGACGCTTCCGGCACGATGAATCACAGATCCGTCATTGAAGAACAGACAGCGGTAGATATGTTTGTATGGCGACTTTGAGTAGAAGAACTCTACGCCTACTTCTTCCTTCAGTGAAGATGACAAATCGTACTCAACTTTATTATAAGTACGAGCCTCAACTTCAGCAAATTCCATTCGATTTAGTAGCTACAATAATTTTGAAGTAGCGTTCATAATGTCACGTTATATTTTTACTTATTACTTTCCACTTGAAGCGAAGAAAAAGTATCATGACAATGAAAGAAGAGATTTCGCGAAATTCATGAAAATATAACATGCTTTCGACAAACGATTTTTTTTTCAGCAACTAATAAGTCAACTTGTCCAGAAATAATGTACGCATACACGAAACACAATTGGCCAGTAATGATAAACAATGAAAATTTATTAAAACTACACCTTTTCCAGTTGTATTTCAGAAAATATCAATTGTATTTCAGAAATTATCAAATGTATTTCAGATAAGTCAATTTAATTTCAGAAATTATCAATTGTATTTCAGATTTGTTAATTTAATTTCAGAAATTATCAATTGTATTTCAGATTTGTCAATTTAATTTCAGATAGTATCAAATGTATTTCAGATTTGTCAATTTAATTTCAGATAGTATCAATTGTATTTCAGATGTGTCAATTGTATTTCAGAAGGTATCAAATGTATTTCATATTTGTCAATTGTATGTCAGATGGTATCAAAGGTATTTCATATTTGTCAATTGTATTTCAGATGGTATCAAATGTATTTCATATTTGTCAATTGCATTTCAGATGGTATCAAATGTATTTCATATTTGTCAATTGCATTTCAGATGGTATCAAATGTATTTCATATTTGTCAATTGTATTTCAGATGGTATCAAATGATATTTGTCAATTGTATTTCAGATGGTATCAAATGTATTTCATATTTGTCAATTGCATTTCAGATGGTATCAAATGTATTTCATATATGTCAATTGTATTTCAGATGGTATCAAATGTATTTAATATTTGTCAATTGCATTTCAGATGGTATCAAATGTATTTCATATTTGTCAATTGTATTTCAGACGGTATCAAATATATTTCATATTTGTCAATTGCATTTCAGATGGTATCAAATATATTTCATATTTGTCAATTGTATTTCAGATGGTATCAAATGTATTTCATATTTGTCAATTGCATTTCAGATGGTATCAAATATATTTCATATTTGTCAATTGCATTTCAGACGGTATCAAATGATATTTGTCAATTGTATTTCAGATGATATCAAATGTATTTCAGATTTCCGGACTGCCTTGAATGTAGGCAACACACAGGATATAGGAAACTGAGGAATTATCTAGAACCAAAGTAACGCCTTAAATTTATGCTAAATGCATTATTTGGAAGGCAGACAAGAAAACTAGTCATAAGGCGTATATGGAGAGATTCCAGAAAGAATAACAATAGGTCCTTGACATGTTTGCACAAAATCACGTGTAGAAGCTCAGTTCTTAAAGACGATCTGACGCTGTTTGATAGACTGACTCAACAGGCATGGAAGCAATGATCTTCAGCGACACGCGCACGTGTGTTTAACAGTACAATAAATACAAGTGCAGTTCGCAAATACATTGACTTCATCATGTACTGACAGAGTACAAGTGAAATAACCCTCCAGATTTTCAGAGCGAATAGCTCATGTTGTGTGTAACAAAAAATTGTAATATCACATTGGTGGAAAGTTGATATAGCTTTTTCAGAAAAAAAAATTGTCTTTTTTTTTAATTTTAACAACCTCGTATACCGAGCGGGCTATCGGCGTGGTAGAGGGCTCGTCTCGCATTCGGGAGGTCCGGGGTTCGATCCCAGGGCGGCAATCCTAACTGAGGTTTTTCATGGTTTCCTCAGTTATTTCCAGGCAAATGCCGGGATTGTACCTCTTGAAAGTCCGGCCATGGACGGCGATCCTTCCCTTAATCCTTTCATATGTGTGAGTGAATGATGTGTGTTTGTGTTGTATCGGAGGTGGCCCTGGCATTGAGCTGAACCCTGATCCCTCATCCGAGGCCCTCCATGTCCTTGTGTGGTCAAAAAGTATGTATGTGATCCATAGATTAATTCCTCTCCCGACAGGTCGCGGCCCTGTAAGGCCCGGTTGGCGTGGGTCGTGTAAATGAACCTAAAAGGGAGAGGTTAAACTGTGAGAGAGAAAGAAAGAAAGAAAAAGAAAGAAAGAAAGAAAGAAAGAAAGAACAAACTCTTATTCGTTAATTATTGCGAGTAGGATCGTGATTTTTATTCGTATCGATAGGAAATTTAATAAAGAATTTATTCATCCCTCTGGCATATTTCAATAGCGTGGACGGTTTTCATGTAACCTCTAATTTCAAGCCACTGCACATGCGAGCAGGTTGCAACGTCGAGACAGAAAACAGCTCACCTAACGAGACACACTGAGTTCGTTGACCTCTTACATCTGTATCACGAGTAGAGTGTGTTAGCGACGATGTTGTCGGGGTACTGAAACTTCAAATTTAATTTTGTAATCAGCCGTGCATTTATTCATTTTTTATTTATTTTATTTTATTAGGGTATTTTACGACGCTGTATCAACATCTAGGTTATTTAGCGTCTGAATGAAATGAAGGTGATAATGCCGGTGAAATGAGTCCGGGGTCCAGCACCGAAAGTTACCCAGCATTTGCTCGTATTGAGTTGAGGGAAAACCCCGGAAAAAACTCAACCAGGTAACTTGACCCGACCGGGACCCGGGCCACCTGGTTTCGCGGCCAGACGCGCTGACCGTTACTCCACAGGTGTGGACGCATTTATTCATAAATCTATTGATTTTCCATCTCAAAATTTGTTTTTAGACTTTAATGTAATTAACGTAAGATAATTTTATTATATTGTATTAATAAAATTCATACATAAAAACCGAAATAATTTTGAATTGTATTCTCATAGTTATGAAACAAAAGGTATGAATGCTTTAAGATTGTTTGAACCAAAATGCAACACTGTTACAGTATTTAATCATAGTAGTAATTTAGGCCCAAGAATATATAACAAATTTTTTTATTTAAATATCCTAATCTTGTCAATTCTAATAGTTCTAGTATTAAATTTAAAAAGTTATGTATGGATTTTATCAAAATTGAAAAATTGTAAATTTAAATTTATATACTATAATTGCATAGTACCCATAGACATAAGACAAATTGTATTGTATATTTATTGATTTCAATTCAGGAATCCGCCCCTGAGCACGAATTCTCCTCTTTCAGGGGTGAACTAAAGTTGTTTCTATCTATACTAATAATAAATCTGTAGCCGAAATTTTTCTGGTAATTTTCGATATTGCAAAAATAATTGGTCCTAACATATATAATTAACCACCCTGAAACCGAAAATCGCTTTTTTGAAATTTTTGTTTGTATGTCTGTCTGTCTGTCTGTCTGTTTGTTAACTTTTCACGCGATAATGGCTGAAAATTGGAATATAAATTAGGTTCGTTGTAACTTAGATTTTAGGCTATATGACATTCAAAATACATTATTTAAAAGGGGGTTATAAGGGGGC
The DNA here is from genome assembly GCF_040183065.1 of Periplaneta americana. Classification (NCBI taxonomy): domain Eukaryota; kingdom Metazoa; phylum Arthropoda; class Insecta; order Blattodea; family Blattidae; genus Periplaneta; species Periplaneta americana. Next base: position 170,266,463 of record NC_091128.1, read on the forward strand.
CTGAATTAAATAAATCGAAATATCTCGCTTATTATTGATTTTTGTGAAAAATGTTACATAACAAAAGTTTCTTTAACAATAATTTGCGATAAGGTTTGTTACTTGAAAAATTTTGATAGGACTGATATTTAATGAGATAAATGAGTTTTAAAATTAAGATAACTGCCATCTTTAGGCCGTGTAATGAATTAAAAAAAAAAAAATGACTTCGTCTATAAGGGGCCTTGGACAGCAACAATCGAAAGCTATGAAAGGTAGCCTACAGATAATGTTTCTGCGTTTCTATGAAGTAATATCGGAAGCTAAATTAACCGATTTGTATAATTAATTATTAATTCACCATTGGAAAGTGTAGTTTCTCTAGATGGACATAATGCTATAATGTTATTACAGTAACTTCTGAGTGAATCGAGGACAGGTAAGATTAAAATAGATTCTTATACACAGAAAACTTGATAGGCAATTCTGTATATTCGTCCTGTATTTCCTAAACTAATTTTTATGACCAAATGAGTGGTCTCTGGATCAAAATGATCGCATTTTAATTTTTTAATTCAATTTAAATTAAGTAACATAATAAACGATTTATCCTTCTATCAAACACGAATGTTCCCTGGATCAAATGTTCTATTTTAATTATATAATTAAATAGAGACGTAGATGGGAGGATAATATTAAAATGGATTTGAGGGAGGTGGGGTATGATGAGAGAGACTGGATTAATCTTGCACAGGATAGGGACCGATGGCGGGCTGATGTGAGGGCGGCAATGAACCTTCGGGTTCCTTAAAAGCCATTTGTAAGTAAGTAATTACTTTATATTTATTTCTAACGGGTGCAGCGGAGCGCACGGGTACGGCTAGTATATAATATATGTTATGTTATAATTATTAGCAAAATAATAAATAAATAAATAAATAAATTCACAAAACGTAGGTTATTCACTTCCACTCTGTATAGTAGGGTGGAGTGGAAATATGAAGTTTATGGAATCAAAATGTAATACCAGGGAAAAGTTGTAAAGAACAATGCAAAATATATTTTCTCTAGATTAATATTTAGATGTGTCCCAAGAGCGTCATATTTTGAAATTTTCACAAAATTTTGAGGTTCAGATTTTTTAGCGAGAGAACATTCTCCAGTGGTTTAATCTGAACAGGATACCAGGAACGTGTTAAAAAATACATGTTAAAAGACTCTGCATATTTTTGGTCCCCTGTTGTTTCATTTTGAAATGTCACAGAAACCCCAATTTATAAGAAAATAGGGAATAATCACATAACTCTTAGGTCTGATATAATTAATATAATAAAATTAATGGAAATTCATTCCTCTTATGTTGAAGGGTATTTAAATCAGAATATCTCTAATATTGATAAAAAAATCTGACCTTCTACTCTGTATTCGCAATACCAGAAGCTGAACCCATCACAATTACCTATCTATCATGACGTATTGAAATATTATCTATGGGTCAAAAGTGAATTAAAATCGGACTTCAAATCAAAAGGATCTACTGTTGGAGAGATTTCAGAAAGAGTTTCCATCAAAACTAAGGAAATCCAGGCAAAGCATAAATTCCGAAAGTCAGTCATACAAGAATATTACAACTGATTCGTGCTTACCATGATCAATACACAAACTTAATGAAGCCTTGTAAGAAACGACACAGTGACGACAACCAAAATGACAACATTACAAAATTCAAAGAAGAAGCAAACAAATTATTTGTTTATGCATTTGCAAATGGAAAAAAAAATTAATACTGTAGACCTAATTGTGATAGAGACCGCCGTGATCCAAAACAAGAAAGACTGTTATACTAGAGCAAAGAACAGAAACAAGGATGATAATTGGACCTGTTGATTTAGTTATCACTCAGAAAGAAGTGAAAAAGAAACAAATAAATGGGCTGAAATGGAATTTTGCCATATTTTATATAAAATACTATAGGCCATATTTTGTCCCTTTGGATCACCTCAAAAATACTGTATACTGCAACTCCAATTTAGAGTCTTCCAAATAAAGTTTAAATATGTGATTTTATGCTCGACCATGCCGAAATGTAGTAATTATACACCTGGTAACAGTCCTTTAATGCATGTCATTAAAGTACACCTATTCATTAAAGTTCAGGTTTTCGATTATTCTCGGACATGCAATCGAAAGACAACTAGCAAAACGTCACGCAGACTGGAAATCTAATACTGTCGCAGAAGGTTATGTTCTTTTCTAGAAAAAATTAGCGTTAATTGTAGATAATATTCCAATAAATGCAATTTGTCATCTCGTTTTTCAATGTCGAATTCAATTTCAAGGTTATATCAAGTTTAACGTTTATCTTACTCTCTAAATTATATCAAGGTCGTCGTTACCCGGAAAAAATCAATACTTACGCGTCTGCGCACATCTCACAATTTACGAGATTGCACAATGTCAGTTCCCTCCCCAGTCACATAGGAATAACATGAATACTTATGAATAATTTCAAGTTAGAAATATGATCGAGCATAAAAAGTCGTATGAAACTTGCCTATAATGGTAATTAAAACGCTCGTATGAAAATTATGAACGCTCGTTTCATAAACATCCTCGCGTCTTAATTACTATCATTATAGGCTCGTTGCATAATGAACTATTATAGCAATTCTTTAGCTATGTAATGAAGAACAAAATAATAGAACAAATAAACAAAGAGGCAAAAAATTATAATTTTAAGAAACTTCAAAGCCCCTGGGGCACCTCAAAAATTAAATATAGAAACTCCATATTTTTCACATTCCTAAGTTAAGTGAAAATACAGATTTAAACTATCACATTTAGAAAACAGATAAAAAAAACAATTTCATGTATAGATTCACTCCGTCCTATTGTATATAGTTGCAAAACCTCTTATACAGATTAAATAAAATCCGAAATACTATCATATTATCATATTAAAGGGCAGTCTTACAAGCTATAATTTCACAACAGTCTACAAAAGAGACTAAAATTCAGGATTGTAATAAAATGATGTACGAATATTACCTAACTAAATTACAGAATAAAGTTAGTTTACAATGGATGTCATCCCATTGTGGTATAAAGGGAAATGAAACAGCAGACGTTTTAGCTACTTTTTCTAGTGTTTATAAATGATCTTGCCCCCCTAATAAAAGATGCAGGTCATCCCATATTATTTGCAGATGACACAAGTATAGTAATTACAGCCAATAACTCCAACACATTCCAATCTTCAACGGAGGAAATTCTCTTCAAAATATGTGACTGGTTCTCAGTCAATAAATTAGTATTAAATTGTAACAAAACTAACATAATTCAATTTAAATCCTGTCCAAATTCAACGCCGCAAATTTCTAGCGCAATAATTAATAATAGATCACTATTAGAAACAACAACAACCAAATTTCTTGGCTTAAAAATCGATAATGTGTTAAATAGGAAAAATCATATTAAAGAAATTACCCCCAAATTAAATTCAGCTTGTTTTGATATTAGATCTATGCAAAAGATAGTAAATATCAATACCTTAAAAACAATATACTTTGCATACTTCCACTCGGTAATGAGTTTTGGAACAATATTCTGGGGAAATTCCACAGATAGTAACAATATATTTCTATTACAAAAAAAGTAATTAGAATAATAGTAGGTGCCAAATCTAAGGAATCGTGTAGGACTATTTTTAAAAAACTACGAATAATACCCATGACTTGTCAGTATATCTTTTCATTAATAATCTTCCTCGTATGTAATCGTGAAAACTTTGTAACTAATTCAGCAGTTCATAGCATAAATACACGTCAAAAAATGACTTTCATACTCCATCGGCAAGTCTATCGTGCTATCAAAAAGGAGTGCGTTATATGGCAGTAAAAATTTTTAATAGCCTCCCTATCAATATAAAAAAAATGAAACGCAAAACATAAAATTATTTAGGGCCAAATTAAAGAAGTACCTAATTTCTCACGCCTTCTATTCTGTAGGTGAATTCATGACATTCAATAACACTTCATGATATTGATACTAAAACTATGTGTTGTACTAGTAGACTATATTGTAAATCTCGGCTGTATATATTTCATCTAGACTGTGACTATAAATTAAGATTTTATAATAGTATTAAGTTTTTTGACTTGTTCCATATTCTAGCTGTAAGCATGTATGAATACCATGGAATGTTAATAAATACAATACCAATACAATACAATACAATACAACGGACTTCCATTTTATTATGTTGAAAAAACTAGTAAGAATTAAATTCAAATCTATCGAAAAGAAAAAAAATCGAATGGAACAAAAGATGAAACCTGGGCAATTATATTGACTAAGCTCGAGATAATTCTCTAGGGGCCACGTAAATCTGTGGTTGTAATATTCATGTTCACAATTAGACTTCGTGGAATTGCCAAGAGAACCGTAAGGTTTACTACGCTCGCGATATAGACTGTATGAGAAGGGGACGTCCAACGGATGGAGTATGCCTCTGATGTAAATACTGAGCAGTATACTACGGTTACAATAAAACCTGTATCCTGCATTCAAGAAATATAATGAATGATCATTGAAGTAGCAAATATCTAAACATGTAACTACACAATTATTTTGTAGTGAGATATATTAACTCTTAAAATTTAATGTAATATACTCACATCATCCTTGAATATGTGCATTGCAGTGAAGAGTTACGTACATTTTGAGCGACTGCAAAGTGAACCTCCTCCGATGGTCACTTAAACAGTTTTTATTTTGGGAAAATGTACATTCAACATCACACGATGTAATAGGTGCATATTTAAAGAACGGGAAGTCACTACTTTTTAGCACACCAAGTTCACACGTCTTGTCGTGACGTGATAGTACATCATTTATAATACGAAGTTGTGAATAGGCAGAATTTTTAGCAATAATGTTTCTCAACTTACATTTCACTTTTTCTGAAATTAGTGATATTTTGGATAACGATTTGTGATACTTTATCCACTATATTGAGGGCTTTTGAGAGTTGTAGTTTAGACGATTCTAACAGGGTGATGCTTTTGGACACGATTTTAAAATTAGAATCAATGAACAGAATATCTTCCAATAGCTATTCAGAAGGCAATAATCTTACAGCTGCTACAGCGGAACTGTCTGTGCTATCTAATGCATCAATTAACTCCATTATTTTGCCGTAATATTCTGAATAATAATTAACAGCATCCAATCACGTTTTTCAACGGGTCAAGACTGGCTGCGGGGGTAAAGGTATTCCAGGGGCAATTATTTGGAACAGCAACACTCTCATTGTAGTATGTTTGATTGAATTCTTGTCTGCACTGAACAAATGTTAAGCTTTGACTATTCCGACCACAGTAATGCAAAAACAAGTTCTTACATAGGTATACATTAGCTGTAGCTGCTCTATCTATTTGGACCGGTCATAACTCTTAACATGAACTGCTTCTACTACGAGACCGGGCGGTCGCTCACCTCCTCTATACTACCGTACGTCGGCAACCTGATTGCATGTTGCGTGTGGCAATTCAACGAAGTCTATTCATAATTGTTTGGCAAACTGCATCCATGGGATAGGAATTTCTCATACATCCGCCTGTGTATTGTGTGATGCAAATGAAGAGATGAACGGGGAACAATGCACAGCACAGCTGCAAGAAGATGAAGCACAAAAATACTGGAGTGCAATACGGCGAATAACTTCATTATGAAGTGCCTAGTCCAGGCCTGCAGAACTCGTAAGTAGGGGAAATATGACGTCAGCCTCACTCCACCTCTATTGGGGATGATCGACTTCTGCGTAGAGTTGTTTACATTCTTTGCCCGTGCAAGGTCCATCAGTGGCTGCACTGTAATTTTTAAAAAGGATTGTAATAAATTAATTGTATTTATAATGCGTTATCTCGTTTCAAGGTTTACAATTTATGCTAGATTTCCTGTCGGTAGTTCCTTTGAGATTTCTTTGCACCTAGCTGCTTTAGATTTTCGAAAACTTTCCTCCTGTCATCACCTACGGAAACATACATTTATAACATTTAAGTAATGAACCTTGAAAGTCACTATTCATTTCAATTCAAAATGAACACGAGTGATGTCCTTAATTTGATAGTATACAAATAAATAATCAATATACAGTTCGTAATAATTAACTTACCTGAAAGTTTGTGCATTCCATAATCTTAATATAGACTTTGTTGAAATGTAGTTTAATATTGAAATGACGAGTAGAAATAAATTTGATGGGACACAGTAAACAAGCAATTGAAGGGTTGATAGGAAAAACAACCCATGTCAAAAAAACACTTTTTTCAGGGGAGCGAAAAAAACATTATATCTCGTTATGTAAAAGGATAGGAAACTTAAGGTATAGGTATAAATACCCCAATGCTTTATAAATAGATTGCTGGTATTTTAAGCATACACAGACACCACATGATTTTAGCTTTCCATTAGTACCAATATCTCATTTTCGGCTAAAACTGACATGGGTTGTTTTTCCTATCAACCCTTCAATTCTTTCGTCTTCAGCAACAAAATAATCATATTCCTATTTCCTTTGGAAGTAGTATTTCTTCACGAGATTAGAGTTTGCCATGTTCCCAGTTCTCTTCAAACTGCAGTATGTTTATTTATTTATTTATTTATTTACTTATTTATTTACTTTTTTTTGGTAGGAAAATTAAAATTTATTGATTTTTTATGTAAAAGTCGCCTATGTGCTTATCAAAATATCTATCTATCTATCTATATATCTATCTATATATCTATCTATCTATCTATCTATCTATCTATCTATCTATCTATCTATCTATCTATCTATCTATCTATCTATCTATCTATCTATCTATCTATCTATCTATCTATCTATCTATCTATCTATCTATCTATCTATCTATCTATCTATCTATCTATCTATCTATCTATCTATCTATCTATCTATCTATCTATCTATCTATCTATCTATCTATCTATCTATCTATCTATCTATCTATCTATCTATCTATCTATCTATCTATCTATCTATCTATCTATCTATCTATCTATCTATCTATCTATCTATCTATCTATCTATCTATCTATCTATCTATCTATCTATCTATCTATCTATCTATCTATCTATCTATCTATCTATCTATCTATCTATCTATCTATCTATCTATCTATCTATCTATATATCTATATATCTATCTATCTATCTATCTATCTATCTATCTATCTATCTATCTATCTATCTATCTATCTATCTATCTATCTATCTATCTATCTATCTATCTATCTATCTATCTATCTACCTACCTACCTACCTACCTACCTACCTACCTACCTACCTACCTACCTACCTACCTACCTACCTACCTACCTACCTACCTACCTACCTACCTACCTATCTATCTATCTATCTATCTATCTATCTATCTATCTATCTATCTATCTATCTATCTATCTATCTATCTATCTATCTATCTATCTATTTATTTATTTATTTGGCTGGAGTGCGTTGCAATGTTGAATGACACCATTGACCTCCTGTCATATAGCTATCACTCACTTATCAACATACAATTTATATATCGTCCTGTTACTAGTAAAACCAGTTAAGACCAGTAATTCAAGCTTTATAAAAACAGGAATTGAAACTTTATTAATGCACAAAAAATCATAATAAATTCTTAAAATAAAGTAGTTGGTCTGTTGCCTGGAACATTTCGGACTTATTCCATTTTAGTAGAATACAGAGCACGGAAAGACAAGTCGGGGACTGTACTTAACTTAATTCACACAAAAAGTAGACGTAATCGGCTTTACTAGTAACAGGACGATATATACATAAGTAGACCTTCTTATACTATATGCACACATACAGTTTAAAATTTATTTTACATGTCTTTTAACTTATTTATTTCCCTCATTCATTTTTCTCTTACTTTCTAAATGTATGTTCGGAAGGATTTTATTATCTATTCATTTGTAACTCTTGATAGCGTTATTGTATACCTGCCGCCGTTAGAATGAATGTTGATGCAGCCGAGCATAACTAGAACTCTATGACCGCACTGGTAGAAAAGGAGGGTGGGTTAGAAGGGGTAGTAAGGCAGTCGCTCTGAAGAGCTACAGTTCCGCAGATCTGGCCTAGCCATTGAACCAACAACAACTTTCATTTCTGAATTCCACATAAAACATATTCTATACAATGCCAAAATTAAGACATTTGACTTCACTGATAAATTGTACGGTTTAAGTATACATTGTGCCCAAAAAGCCATGAATGAATAGAGGTAGAAATGTAACATTGGTGCCAGATGGAAATAAAACTCTCAAAGTTTTTCGTCTGTAAGTTTGAGGCACTGAAGGAAAAAAAAGACGGTAACAATCGAACAAATGCAAAAATGTTCATTGTTACAATTAATTATACAAGACCAAAGAAAAGTGCAATGTGTTTTGTGGCTGTTGATCCTAGTCGTAATAAACTAGCCTGTCAGCGTGATTATGTCAATCAAATAAGGAATTTTAAATTATGTTCCGTAAAAAAGAGAGATGGAGCAAGAAACGTGCAGGAAACATGCCATGACCTTCGCTACCACTTGTACTCCCGCAGGGGACAAGACGCTCACATACGAGAGGAGATTTCTAACTCTCCCGCGAGATGGAGCCTACATACACTTTCACGTCGCGTGTCCGAACATCTCATGAGTTCTTAACATTAAACCACAGTCTACTATATACAGTCGCGAAGCTTGAGGTGATTTTTTGCAAATCTCGTGATAAAGCGCTTCAAGCGGTTAGCAACTAGAAACAATTGACTGTCCACGGTCGACTTTGGACTGTGTTGTATTTCCATCGAGTGCTAGCTCGTTGCATATTTCACATTGATGCTTGTGAAATGTTCGTTATTGGTTGTAATGAAAATGTTAATGGCTAAAATACAATAATTGGAAAAATAATATTTTACGTATTTTATTGTTTATTTATTAATGAAATATTCAAATTACACTACATACGTCGAAAAAAACGTCGAAGTATTTTATCCCGATTAAGACATAGAAGCCAATACTTTTTATTGTTTATTTATTAATGAAATATTCAAATTACACTACATACGTCGAAAAAAGCGTCGAAGTATTTTATCCCGATTAAGACATAGAAGCCGATACTTTTTATTGTTTATTATTAATGAAATATTCAAATTACACTACATACGTCGAAAAAAACGTCGAAGTATTTTATCCCGATTAAGACATAGAAGCCAATACTTTTTATTGTTTATTTATTAATGAAATATTCAAGTTACAGGTAAGGGCGTGGTAGTCTTCTTAACAAGAGGAATAATGACAACGTACATTGTTCTTTTATACTTCATTTAAAATATTACAACAAATTAAGTATCTCGTATTTTTGCCATCTGCACAAAATAAATACTTTTCCTCCCATGCTCCTTAAAATTAAGTTTTTAGTTATTACCTGTTTTCGAAAAAACATCGAAACATATTATCCTACACCCTTGTAACATTGCATGCGTACGTCCGCTGCTGATAAATGTATTTACTTATATCGAAGTGAAGGCTGTAAATAGAGGGTGGGGGTATGATGCCATGGTTGCGCTTGAGTGGAGGCAGGGGCATGTGTCACGACGCAGCTTTTGGCGATCACTGCTTTAGAGGCTTGTGGCGCTCGCCTCGCACTGAACTCTCGGATCCTGGAATTACTGCCAAAAAGGTTCGGAATTAAACCAAGTGTTACTAGGTGTAATAACTCAAATTTTTTGATAGGCTAAGCCTCAAAAGTCTCTTAAGAGCTTCGCAACTGCTAGGCACAAGAAAAATACATTCTTGAACCAAAAACAACAATATGAGTGTACGTAATTTGCACAGGTTTTCTGGGGTGAAATGATATATTTTAATAAAGTACACACTTCATCAGATCTGGCATAAAACTCAGTGGCGTGTTGAAATTTAGTTTCACCTGGATTTCTGCCTTCAACTGATTATCATTCACTCCGTTTATGGTGTCTGTGGACTAAAACTTAAAACCCTCTCACATTCGGCCTAATCATTGAAAACAGCACTGATAAAACAAACCAGTTTAAATTACGAGTATATTATAATAAAGTTTTACGTATCTATATGCATATTGAGCTGAAGATCATTAACCAAAGTCTAGGGCACCCTGTGTGGGTAGAATTTTCAGACTATTACATTTTTACTACGTCATATTACTTTTGACCAATAAAACGGTACGGAACGACGTGTTTCAACCAATCATGGCTGCTTATCCTACAATTTTTATCACCTTCCTAGCAGTTGTTTTTATCAACATCGTAACATTTGTTTGTTTTTATCACTTCCCTAGCATTTGTTTCTTTGTTTGCCAACATTGTACTTTCAATAACTGTACCTTTTAACGTGATTCATGTCTATTTCATCATTCTTAATTAAAACGTTTCTATCATTTATCTTGTTTATATTATTTAGGTTATGTGATAGCTTCTGCTGTATGAGATTGTGGATAGTCACGTATCAGAGATTGTTTAATATAATATTGATAATTGAAGTGGAATGCAACTGTTTTAATAAAAATGAAACAATCAACAAAGCCTTCTTGACTAATAAATCGTCCATAGAGTTCAATCAAGATTGTGTAGTTGGCACAACTGATAACAAAGAGTAGCTCATCATAACACACTACTGCCATCTAGTGGAATATTAATGATGAGATGGTACAATAATACATTTTCAAGACAGTTTAGTATTTTTATGGTATTTAGAATCGTAAAGATTGTTTAACAGAGGTGCATCTATGTAAGTAACGGGCTATCACCTTTTATTTTACACTTAACGGGGTACACAACCAATTCATTTTAAAATCTCACTCACCACCTTCTTTTTTTCCCCATTCATTATAGTGACAGCTCATTCTAATATCGATCTTGCGATTTTCCTGGTACAGCTCTTTGGCTTGGTTGTTCTGTTTCTACCAATATTTCGTTAGGAATTTCAATGCAGTCCATTTCTACAAATTAATCTCAGACAAAAATAATTTATAGTAAACACTTTTGTTTTATTTTCCTACCATAGTAACCGATTATGACGTTTTCCCTGTCATAGTAACTGATTAAGACGTTTCTCAATTGTTATTTTATCTACAAATTCTCAATAATTTCTCTTCCAACAACATGCAAAATACAATGATTAATTTATTTTCTCTTAAGATATACGATTCATAATACCATAAAACGTTGTACAGTACAATACACGACCGTTATAAGAACTCAACATGTTCACATGGATAACTAAACTCGCTGTCCTTCGTGTAGTTAAATTCCATGCTCGCATGTTAAGTTCTACCTAACGGTTCTGTAAGATAAATAACTATTGTAAGTGAATTATTATTTTATTGTGTTAGAGCACTTTATTTCTTCTAATCTTTATATACTTTCTTCTAATCGTATAATAATCAATTGAATCCCACTCGAGTTTTGATTTTCTCTAGATAAATCAAAACCATTAGTGAGATTACTATATTCTATTACACTTTTACTACGTCATACTACGTTTGACCAATAAAACGGTACGAAAAGACGTGTTTCAATCAATCATGGCTGTTTACCGCTACAATTTTATTACTTCCCTAGCATATGTTTATTTTTATCACTTCCCTAGCACTTGTTTCTTTGTTTGCCAACATTTAAAACTGCAAATTCTTTACGGTACTATAAAACATGCTTTGCGATCGTAATTTGTTTACTGCATAGATAGTCAACTGAAAACGTCCGTCCGTTCAAACGTTTTCGTGAAGCTAACATTAGTGAAATAGAATTTTAGCAAGTCAATTAATATTTTATTGTATTAGAGAGAGTGAAATGCCTGTTATTATTCAGTTGGGAAGCTTTTATCATCCTGTCTGCTGTCAAAAAATCTGAAAGTTAGAATTTATAAAATAGTTATATTACCGGTTGTTCTTTATGGTTGTGAAACTTGGACTCTCATTTTGAGAGAGGAATATAGGTTAAGGGTGTTTGAGAATAAGGTTCTTAGGAAAATATTTGGGGCTAAGAGGGATGAAGTTACAGGAGAATGGAGAAAGTTACACAACACAGAACTGCACGCATTGTATTCTTCACCGACATAATTAGGAACATTAAATCCACACGTTTGAGATGGGCAGGGCATGTAGCACGTATGGGCGAATCCAGAAATGCATGTAGAGCGTTAGTTGGGAGGCCGGAGGGAAAAATATCTTTGGAGAGGCCGAGACGTAGATGGGAGGATAATATTAAAATGGATTTGAGGGAGGTGGGATATGATGATAGAGAATGGATTAATCTTGCTCAGGATAGGGACTAATGGCGGGCTTATGTGAGGGCGGCAATGAACCTCCGGGTTCCTTAAAAGCCAGTAAGTAAATATTAGAGTAGATACTTTATTTCTTCTAATTTTATATACCGGTACTTTCTTCTAATCGTGTAATATTCAGTTAAATCTCACTCGAGTTTTGATTTTTCTATATAAATCGAAACCTCTAGTGAGATTACTGTTGATAAAACAGGCATTTAAAAAAACTGACAGTTCAAATTATACCAATTTGAAAGATAGATCTATTCCAAAGCTTTGTCAAAAGAAGAAATGCACTTGGCTCAAACTTATTTCTCTCCACATCACTCGTGCCCAAGAAGTGTTAGTAATCAGATGTTATTCTAATTCCGGGATTTTCTCCTTCCAGATATAGTAAAAAATTCCTCCGGGAACATAACATATGATTCCTGGTCAATCCCGCCGAATCCTGGACGTACATACATACATACATACATACATACATACATACATACATACATACATACATACATACATACATACATTACAATTGCAGCTCACTGAAGGTTCTCGAATTCGTATCTTTCGCAGGATATCGGGACTCGTTGTGCCAAGAATCCTGCTGAGAGCTTGACGGCGCTTATTAAAATCTAGAATCGCTCAGTCGTCAAGGTTGCGTGCGTTGGAAGTTGGAACCTTGGGTGCGATGACTAGCAATTTCCCTATTACGTAACTGCAGCTTTAGCCGTCTGTCTCGGACATTGAAACCTGATGCATCTGGGCGACGGCACGCAAGATGGGCTTCGTCTGAAATGCTTCCTATCCTTGTGGCGGTGCTAACAAAGTCAACCTCCGACACTTATTCCACTCATTCTCTCCTCTCAACTAGATTCTAATGTGTTAAGCTCTCGAATTCAAATGTATTTATGTACTTAAAAATCATTGTTTTTAAAAACATTCTTGAGAACACAAATCATTACCGTTACAGCGACGTTTTCTTCAGTGGCGTAAGCAGCATTTCTTTCCGTAAAAGGGGGAAATTCAATCAGAACTTCGTGCCTAAGAATTAGGCCTATATTCTTATCCTGTACCTGACAGAGACAAATTCTTTTTCAAATACATAACCCCGGCTGAAGTAAGAAAATCATTGAGAAGTATTAGGTCAAAATCCTAAGGTATAGACAAAATTAACATAACTCTCCTATTAATATGATGTACCGAAGTACATATGATATTTCAGTGCAAGAATTCTGCGTTACCATGTGATGAAGGATGGACAGAGCAGAGAAAAATTCTCTCCGGCACTGGGACTCGAACCCGAGTTTTCAGCTCTCTTAGTCACTCGTAATGAGTGCACCTCTGTACATAGTGCGTTGGACATTGTGCCACTGTCACATATTCTGTGACACAGTACATGAAGGTAGGCCACCAAAGGGAAAGCTGAGAGGTAGAACTTAAACTGAGAGGATTCGAACCGGCATCGGAACTGGAATCCGGTGTGGCTTAGTGGAGAAAGCGTCAGCACGTAGAGCTGAAAACCCGGATTCGAGTCCCAGTGCCGGAGAGAATTTTTCTCTGTTTTATCCATTCTTCGTCATATGGTAACGCAAAATTGCTGCGCGGAAATATCATATGTACTTCGTTACATCATAATAATAAGATATGCGTAAGTAATCACTTAGTGATTCAAGACGGCGCACATTCCGTCGGATCCCGGCCACTTAGTCACTCGTAATGACTGCACACCTGTACATAGTGTTGGGCATTGTGCCACTATCACATATTCTGTGACACAGTACATGAGGGTAGGCCACCAAAGGGAAAGCTGAGAGGTAGAACTTAAACTGAGGGGATTCGATCCGGCATCGGAACTGAATCCGGTATGGCTTAGTGGATAAAGCGTCAGCACGTAGAGTTGAAAACCCGGATTCGAATCCCGGTGCCTGAGAGAATTTTTCTCTGTTCTATCAATCCTTCATCACAACTCTCCTAGATAAAATAATAGACGTAATCCTACCCACTGTACCTCACATATTTAATGCCTCTATTATATCAGGTCTTCCACGGGTGTTAACAGAAAACGTGTTGTGCTAAGTATCGAAAAAAAATGGAAATAATTGAATGGTTTGAGAAAGAAAAACTGTCTCTCATCTCGCATCAGAATACGAGATTGGAATTACAACTGCGCGATTTAATAAAAACAACAAGGATATAGGCCTAGTGTTAAAAAGTATGTAAATCTACAACATGAGACCTCCTTTATTCCTGTCTTTCCTGAGACAGTCATTACAAAGGGCTTCCTTGTCCCTTAAAAACCCGTCGTTGACAACCAGACTTAAATTAGTGAACTTCTGATCCCCTACCTAGCGAGTTAAATACAAGACCATGGAGTAAATTACTAAATCTTTCATGGTGCGGATTATCCGAGTTTTTCAGGCCATCCCCTTCATTACCACGGATAATAGAGGTTCTACTGTACATCTTAAACACTATTTTCCGCGCCTGCTTGTGTAATACTTGTCTTTTTACAGTCTCTTCTTCCATTTATTTACCTTACATACACACAGTAAATGTAAGTTTTACGTATTCAATGCATTGAAACACTTACATGTGTACAAACGAACTCGGGAAGTGCTTGTTATAGACTGATTCTGGTTGGTTCTACTGTAAAAAGTTTTGACGTCACAAACCAGAAATCCTACGGCGCATATAGAAGCTAACTGCCTTCTGAAATGCCGTCTAGTTCTAGTATACTTCGCACGAAAACATGACGACCTTCCCTCATCCCCTTCACCAGTTAACTGCAGGCACGCGCAAGGGATAAACCCTTAGCCGAGTTGCCAATTCTTGAAGTCATTGTGATTTGCGAACGTTTTTCAAACTGCGATTTTCAGAAAGACAATATTATCTTTGTAAATATACCTTAATTTATAATTACTAAAACAAAATTGATATAAAAATGAACAAACTTATTTTAAAAACACTTTATATTTATATTTTCACTAACGTGTTTTGCCTAAATAAACAAAAATATGCAGACTTCTATAATAAGTGTTAAATTCTCATGTTATTGAAGTTCCAGAATTTTATACTTAATTAAGAATGTTGCGCTGGTAAAATTTTCTGAAACTGTGATCATTGAATAGTTATAGAATTTATAGTACAAAAGAGTAAAGTTAGATTTTATCAGCTTCGCCTTGGGTGATAATTTCCACGAACGCATAAAATCTGTTTACTCTAGTATGCTATACAATATTTTATTCATTGCTGGTATGTAAATTTAATTTTAAATTGTAGGACTTTTCTTTGTACTGTGTTGTTGGCGAAGAAGTTCATATATATTCATTTTACTATTGCTAATATGTTGGTTGTCATGTAGAGTGATTTAAAAATATTTAATTCACTGCTGTAAGTTAGAAAACTTTTAAGCAGTGCTGTGAATAATGTCATTATTTAGGTTGCAAAGGACGGTGTTGCTGTTGGCGATATCTCTTTCGCGTACTGTTCACATACTGTTCGGCGAAGTAAATCACGTATAAAATCGTCTATCTTACCGAATTCTGTTTTAATTTGTTTATTTTCTCTTTAGTCGGTGAACCGTAATTCTTAATTTCTATGCCCATATATCCAACTCCGCCGGTTGCGTCCGATGTTAAGTGATTAAGATTTATACTTATTAAACTGCCTGAACTTTCGATTACTTTATGGATAGAATTTCTAACGTTAGACACAATTTTAACACTTCGTTTTCTTAGCTACGCTCCTCTGCAAATAAGATATTCTGTTTTCTTCGACGGTGTTATTTGTTGTTCTTGTCGTGATCTTCAGGTGTATCAGGAGGCCTGGCTGCGGATCATCTGCTCCAACAATCATTAATCATGGCCGGAATAAATTAGACATATTGAAGCGCACAACGGTATAAAACAACACGTCGACAAAGACACTGAGGATGGGTGAAACCCAACAGGTAGAGGCAATGACAACTAGATTTGGCAATGCTGGATCTATTGTATTTCTGCCACGCGGCTAGGGGTTGAGTAGAGGATGGGGGTTTATGAGAGATTACCAATTCCAAGAAGAGAGGCCGTCATGTTTCCGAGCCAAGTATAATATTGAAATTCCTTACTCACCTATCGTTAAAAATCTAGGAATATAATTTGATAACGAATTAAGTTGGAATTACCAAGTACAGCACACTTGTAAAAAATCTGCTCGCCTATTCACTCGTTAAGCCGGTTCAAGCATTTCTTTCCCACACTACTGAAACAAACATCAGTTCAAACCGTCGTAATGCCGCACTTTGACTATTGTGACGTGTTGTTCACTCACTTAAGCACCGGACCCTCGAACAAATTACAACGTGTTCACAATATGTGTGTAAGATACAGGCCTATGTAAAATATCCGACGATACGATCATATTTCACCATTTTTCGAATTCTTATCTTGGATACGAATCAAACGATCGCAGAACTTTACACTGTCTTTCTCTTCTATTTCAAATTCTGCGCACCTCAGCCCAAAGTTATCTGTCGTCTCGTCTTGTGTATTTATGCTCCAACCATAACCTAAATACTCGATCTCAGATCACTGGCACATTGAGTATACCTCATCGTAACACTTCCCGATACTCTTCATCATTCACCGTTTCAATTTCTCGTCATTGGAACTCCCTACCTCATACCTTAAGGGGCTGTCAGACGCTTACTAATTTCAAAACTCGGTTGTCAAATAGGCTGCTTAAACTGTGAGCTTTCCTAAAATTTAATTTTTTCTAATATATGATTTTTATTTTTAACATATAAATGTTCTTTATTATTTTAAGAATTACTTCAATTCACATTACTATAATTTGATTGATTCTTAGAATTACATGTAACTAAAAATATTATTATTTTTATTATTATTATTATTATTATTATTATTATTATTATTATCATTATTATTATTATTATTATTATTATTATTATTATTATTATTATTATTTGTATATTGTTCCTGTATTTCTGTCATTTTTATATCTGCTGTTGTTCTAATACTGATTGAGTGGAAGAGAAGGCTTTATGGCCTTAACTCTGCCAGTAGAAATAAATCTGCTGCTACTGCTACTGCTACTGCTGCTTCTGCTGCTGCTACTACTACTACTACTACTGCTACTACTACTACTACTACTACTGCTGCTTCTGCTTCTGCTACTAATACTACTACTACTACTACTACTGCTGCTACTGCTACTACTACTACTACTACTACTGCTGCTGCTTCTGCTGCTGCTACTACTACTACTACTACTACTGCTGCTGCTACTGCTTCTGCTACTGCTACTACTACTACTACTACTACTACTACTACTGCTTCTGCTGCTACTACTACTACTGCTGCTACTGCTTCTGCTACTACTACTACTACTACTACTGCCACTACTACTACTACTGCTGCTACTGCTTCTGCTACTACTACTACTACTACTGCTGCTACTGCTACTACTACTACTACTACTACTGCTGCTTCTGCTGCTGCTACTACTACTACTACTACTGCTGCTTCTGCTGCTGCTACTACTACTACTGCTGCTGCTACTGCTTCTGCTACTACTATTACTACTACTACTACTACTACTACTACTGCTACTACTACTACTGCTGCTACTACTACTGCTGCTTCTGCTACTACTACTACTACTACTGCTTCTGCTACTACTACTACTACTGCTGCTACTACTACTACTACTACTACTGCTGCTGCTACTGCTTCTGCTACTACTACTACTACTACTACTACTACTGCTGCTACTGCTACTACTACTACTGCTTCTGCTACTACTACTACTACTACTACTGCTACTGCTGCTACTGCTTCTGCTACTACTACTACTACTACTGCTGCTTCTGCTGCTACTACTACTACTGCTACTGCTACTACTACTACTACTACTACTGCTGCTACTGCTTCTGCTACTACTACTACTACTACTGCTACTACTACTACTACTGCTGCTTCTGCTGCTGCTACTACTACTACTACTGCTTCTGCTACTACTACTACTACTACTACTACTACTGCTGCTACTGCTACTACTATACTGCTACTACTACTACTACTACTACTACTACTACTACTAACCCAAGAATTGTAATAGGCCTAAGCTATAAAAAGCTTATACAGGGTGATTCACGAGGAGTTACCGCCACTGATGGAGCTTATTTGCGAAGTCATTTTGGGCAAAGAAAAAGTCATATAAACATGGGTCCTATTCTCAATATTTTCAGAGTTACACTGTTTTGAAATTGTTTATAAAAATCTGGTGAAAAGAAATAGAACTACTAGAAAACTAGGAATAAGCAAAAATAACTAAATATAATAAAAGAAGGAATAAAAGGGTAAAGAGAAGAAAATGTAAAAATAAATCGAGCATTGTGGCGTAAGCTAACGGCACAATAGTGTCAAGTACCTTCTGGATGAATTGTGTAGAGTCGAGTATCCGCGGACCATCAATTGGGAACCACTGTACTATATTTCATGTACATTTCCGCATCATTACCTTGAAAACTACTGTTGAAAATATGTAAAAACAACTAACTACAAGACCGCGCTAAATTTGTTCAGTTGATTGCATGAAAGTTTTGAATATTTAAGACAAGGTCGTAGGCTACATTACCAATAGGGACTGACTAGAAATTTTATTAATGTGCGTTCATTATACAGCTTTATTCATGCCAACCAGCAAATTATTATAGTAATTAACAGTCAGCCTTGCATAGCTTTTAACTACTCCAGGCTCATCTGGACCATAAGTGCCATACTTTAGTTGCAAATAGATTCTAAGATTGTGGGCTGTCCTTCAGAAAACTATATAACTCCATGCATCAAATATCCTTAAAATTACATCTTGCAATGAATATTGTCTTTACAGTTTCAACAGAAATCTGATTTTTCTTACCAGTCCAAAAAGAGTTCATTAACGAAAACACCCTTTCTGAAGGTATATTGGTACCAGGAATTGCTAATACAAAACTCACAATCTGGACAATGTTCTTAAAACACATTTTTATCGGGACACAGGACAGTAAGCTGAAAATAGGGACAATCCCGTTAAAAACGGGGCATCTGGTCATCCTAACCTAAGGTCACAACTTGAAGTTTCATTTAAATTTGGAGATCTTAAAGATTAGCAAGCGAAATATTTATTTACCTAGAAATTCGGGCCCTAGTAATTACAATAAAATACAAAATATTTTAATATGGTAAACTGAAATACAAAGGGTGCAGTACTTCTGTGTCCACTGTATTCTTACTACAAATTAATATATACAGTATTCTCTATTCTGTTCTTACACTATAATCCTCTCACATTTATTCTTGTAACATAAATTTATTTTTATACTTGTGGATTATATAAAAGTAAGACGTAATATTCTATGTTACATACCGCACAGTAGAATATACACGTAGATTACGTATTTTCTAAGGTGTCATAAATCGTGACAGACAACACCAATGTCGTCAATCCAATAATCTGTCGTGTTATTATTTATTTATTTTATTTTATAACTTTGTTTTATTCATTTATTCATTTATTCATTCATTTATACATTCATTCAATCACTAATTCATTAATTCATTCACTTATCTATCTATCTATCTATCTATCTATCTATCTATCTATCTATCTATCTATCTATCTATCTATCTATCTATCTATCTGTCTGTCTGTCTGTCTGTCTGTCTGTCTGTCTGTCTGTCTGTCTGTCTGTCTGTCTGTCTGTCTGTCTGTCTGTCTGTCTGTCTGTCTGTCTGTCTGTCTGTCTGTCTGTCTGTCTGTCTATCTATCTATCTATCTATCTATCTATCTATCTATCTATCTATCTATCTATCTATCTATCTATCTATCTATCTATCTATCTATCTATCTATCTATCTATCTATCTATCTATTTATTTTACCTTATAAGTTCTAACTAGACTTCAAATTTTTAGGCACTTCAAAAGTAACTTTTATGAACCTAAAATAGGCCCCGAATTTATCAAAATAGGCACTAAAACATAAAAATACAATTTCAAGCAGCTAAAAATACTATTTTATGCAGATAAAATGTAATTTCTATCCACACAAACTACAGTAACTATAGAATGCAATTAATTAGTAATTATTAAGCATTCCGGTAGCCTATACAGTGACAAAAACAGTAAAAAAAATATTGCGGTTAGAAACTTTATTTTTGTTAAGTCTTAAATTATGAATACCGGTACGTAACTTTTAATGAATTCATCGGCCTCATTGCTCTAAGGCTGCTAATACATAAGTGCTTATATTACAATTAAATTCATTAATTTACCGATGAATTTACAAATAACACATTTTTCATAATTGACACTCCAATACATAACATTTTTCTCTAATTTTCTATTCTAAAACTTCGCCTTTTCTGAGACAGAACCATTTTATAAGCGAAAAAAATTCTTCCCAATGATACCGAAGCAATGGATGCATATTTAAATCTAGCAATTCTTCTATGCTGATTTCTTTAGGGAGCATTATTACATCCTTCCGATTCATCACATCCATACTGTCTGCTCAAGTGCCCCTCAAAATCAGGAACGTCTTCATTCTTACAACCAAACTATTACAGGATATTTGAACCATACCCACCCCATGACATTCAAAACTTTCTCTTTCACTGCTACACGAAAATTTAAAAATATATACGTAACAAATAGAAATAGGTAATTTTAGGCTCTAAAGCTTTATAAATAGGTCTCAATGGGCAAAATAGGCATTTTTAGGCACCATAAAACCGCTTTCAAACGTTCATATTTTATATAAAAGGTGAAGATATTTAACTAGTTCTAGTTTATCCCTATAGAAAATAAATAGGCATTTAACCTAAAATCCGACGTCTAGTAATAACTCAAGTACTTGTTTTCCCAAAGTTGGCGCCACTGGACAATACAACTCAAAGGGATTATGCACAAACGTATGGAACTGATTAAGATTTCAGAGTTATTCAGTTCTACCCTTCTGACGTTAGAGAGGTGAGGTCAGTACATTCAATGCAGCTGGCACACTCAAGGCTAATCTAATTCACCTCTAATTCTATTTTATTCCTAAAGTGAGAGCACCAGTTATCAGCGACTTTGCGTACAAGCACCAGACAGAACTGTGTCTGAAGTCCACATGGGGAAACTAAGCTGTTTTTTTTAATTTCTTATTAAACGACGCTGTAGCAACCATTTTTTTAGCTTCGAGGGCATAGACTTAGTGATGTCATTCTAATTTTTTTAACAACTCGTTTTCTCCGCTAATACCGGTAACTACAAATGTAATAATATTACTATCAAAAATCTATACTAATAATAAATCTGTAGCCGAAATTTTTCTGGTAATTTTCGATTTTTCAAAAATAATTGGTCCTAACGTATACAATTAACCACCCTGAAACCGAAAATCGCTTTTTGAAATTTTTGTTTGTATGTCTGTCTGTCTGGATGTTTTCAGTATATTCAGTATTGTACAGTCAGAGCACACAACATTGTGCAATTGACAAAGTCGATAAAAGTAAACAACAAAACAATAAAATCAATTCAAAAACTCTCAACAACGTTGACATTAAAAAAACTCATTAATTTCATAAAATGGTTTGTTGTTTAACCAACCAGAGACAAGTCTGTTAAAAGACTTCCTTTCCAGATTAAAGAGATATCTCGGAAATTTATTTGCTATTTTTAACGACATAATAAAATAATTAGGCTATTCATTGTTTTAGTCAGCCTACAGTTCTACTAAACAAAGTAGCAAGTGATATAGATACATTAGTAAACAGGTACACTGAAGTGGAAAAGAAGTTAAAGGAGGTTATCCAAGAGCAGGCGGTGTTAAAATCGATAGTTAAAAAATGGGAAGATGACAGTAGAATTAATAACATTGTAATTTATGGTGTTGAAGAGTGCAATCATGAAAAAGGAATTGATACTGGTTACGTGGTGTTAGAATTATTAACTAAGTATTTCAGTCTAAACTTGGAAGTAAGTGCGATAAATAACGCGTATAGAGTAGGTAAGGGAAATAAAAGACCAATTATTGTGAAATTGAACAGTTACTTTATCAAAGAACACATCATTGCCAATACGCATCAACTCAAAGGCACAAATATATTCATACAAAATGACTTTGCAAAAGAAATTAGAGAGAAACGAAAGAAGTTAATTCCAATATTAAAAGAAGCTCGGGGGAAAGGATTTAGGGCAACTTTAGTTAAAGATAAAATGAAGATAAACGGAAACATAGTTAACGTAGAGTCCTTAAATAATCAAAACATTGAGGATTTATTCAGTTGCGGTAACAAGAACAGAAATAAGGAAATAGAGACTTGTGGAAATAGAGCATCATCTACACCACACGTAAACAGAAGAAGTGCATCACGAAACAGGAAGTCTAGAAGCGTAGAGAGGACTGATAAGAATAGTAACTCATCAAGTGGGCAGAAGAAATCAGAAATAACAAATAGAAGAATTGATGAGCTTACGGGAGTGAATGATATTAGAGCATACCTAAGTAAACTAGAGAACACTGTTTTCACAGATCCCTTTAGAAGAAAGAAGAGTGAAGAAGGAAAACCTAGTATGGAAGAAGATGCTGGAACCAGTGAAGATGCTGTTTGGGGAGCTGAGGCACAGACTCAGAGAACGACCAGTGAGGGTAGGCTGAGGCGCGCAAGTGAAAACTCAACAAGGAGAAGCGATTGTGGATCAACCGGCAAAGTCAGCGCAAGTGAAGATCAATTTATAGTCAGCCTACACTTAGGTATGTCAAAAAGGTCACGGTTTCTGGTATTGTATAGGTGAACATCATTCCTATGTGTCAACATATGTGAATTTTCTTTGACGAAATTTAGGGCTTGATAAATATACAATGATGTTACAGTCATAATTTTTTCATTTACAAATAACGGTCTGCAGTGTGCCTTCATTGATGAATTAGTTATAATTCTAATAGATTTGTTACCTTTTCACGCGATAATGGCTGAACGGATTTCGATGAAAATTGGAATATAAATTAAGTTCGTTGTAACTTAGATTTTAGGCCATATGACATTCAAAATACATTATTTAAAAGGGGGGTTATAAGGAGGCCTGAATTAAATAAATCGAAATATCTCGCTTATTATTGATTTTTGTGAAGAAATTTTACATAACAAAAGTTTCTTTAAAAATCATTTCCGATAAGTTTTATTCTTTGAAAAATTTTGATAGGACTGATATTTAATGAGATAAATGAGCTTTAAAATTAAAATAACTGCCATCTAACGCGGTGTAATGATATAAAAAACAAATGACTTCGTCTATAAGGGGCCTTGGACAACAACAATCGAAAGCTATGATACGTAGCCTACAGAGAATGTTTCTGTGTTTGTATGAAGTAATATCGGAAGCTAAATTAACCGATTTGTATAATTAATTATTATTTCACCATTTCAAAGTGTAGTTTTTCTAGATGGACATAATGCTATAATGTTATTACAGTAAGATTAAAATAGCTTCTTATGCACAGAAAACTTGATAGGCTATTCTGTATATTGGTTTCCTGTATTTCTTAAAATAATGTTTATGTAAGTTACACATTCATTTTAATCTCAGATAATTAACGAACAACGAGAGTGTATTGATTTAGTATGCAGTAATAGTATGTTAGCTTAGCATTCCATTATTTTATAATCAAAATTTTAACTATGCTCAATTGAATCGTGTTTTTATTTTTTTTAAATTTTAGTAGGTTATTTTGCGACGCTTTATCAACAGCTTAGGTTATTGAATCGTGTTTTTTTTAGTAGGTTATTTTACGACGCTTTATCAACAGCTTTGGTTATTTAGCGTCTGAATGAGATGAAGGTGATTATGCCGGTGAAATGAGTCCGGGGTCCAACACCGAAAGTTACCCAGCATTCGCTCATATTGGGTTGAGGGAAAACCCCAGAAAAAACCTCAACCAGGCAACTTGTCCCGACCGGGAATCGAACCCGGGCCATCTGGTTTGAAGCGTGTTAAAATACATAAAATACATATGCATTAAATCCAATGCAAAAAAATTGGGTAATGAGCCAAGCAGATTATGTTGCGCTGTTGTAAAAGTTGTTCCTCCTGAGATTCAAGAGCCCCCCTAACAAATTAAAAACTTACTTATCGGAGTACATCCGTTATCAACACACTTTTTATATAATATAATATAATATAATATAATATAATATAATATAATATAATATAATATAATATAATATAATATAATATAATATAATATAATATAAGTTATTTGAAGGGTTCAGAACCATAGTGGGCCAAGTGCCATTTACTGAATACGTAGAAAACAAGGGTTAAAATTAAGCTATTACCATAATTCAATGGAAACCTATAACAAGTAAAATAAAGTATACACATTAAATCTAAATGATGTCAATCTTCATTAAACTATGGTTGCATGTAATAAAAATTAAGAAACATGTTAAAGGAATTGTCATTGCACCAAATGAGTGTGTCTGGACCAAAATGATCGCATTTTAATTATTTAAATACAATTTAAATTACGTAACATATTAAACGATTTATCCTTGTATCAAACACGAATGTTCCCTGTATTAAATGTCCTATTTTAATTATGTAATTACTTTATATTTATTTCTAATGGGTGCAGCGGAGCGCACGGGTACGGCTAGTAATAAATAAGACAGTAATAAGGGGCTGTAAATAAAGGAAAATTGCAATGCAATATCAGTGGCGGCTCGTGGATATTGAATTAAGGGGGGCTGCATACAAAAATAACCAAGCAACTTATTGTATTTGAAGATTAGTTCCATGCGCCTTATCTTGTAAGTTGTGTTTAAATGAGACAGGCTCATGTTAGTAGATTTAGTGGCATTTAAAAGAATCCTGCGGACAAAATTCCGACACACCGGCGACGCTGCTGTTGCGAGTGTCGTTAAATAAACCATAATCTAATTTTTTATATGCAGATTTGAAATATCTAACTGGCGATGTTGTAGTTGGTTGTGTAATATATAATACATGATACATCAATAAATGAAAATAATAACTGAGCCAGAAATTGAATTCAGGATCTTCAAGAGTACGCACCAGGGCGCTTGCCTTATTTATTGTGATGTTAGATGTTTCAGATTCCATTATGGTTTGAAAACATTCTAGCAATGGCTCCTTCTTCTCCTTACTGTTCTTATTTTAAATCCATCTTGTTGTCCCAGCTGATGGAATTGTCTTTGAAACACATTAATCTAATACAGACTGTGTGGATATCGAGAGAAGAAAGCAGGGATACTGGATAATTTAGCAAAAAATATGCGAGCCTTTGCATTTTGTTTAGCGGCTCTTTCCATTATGAGATTCAACTGACGGGCACTTAATTTCATATTTCTCCTGAATTGTTAAGGTACTGAACTGAATAGACTGTAAATATTGTACAGAATTAAACACTGTTGCACTTGTTATACTCACAACATTAAAGAAAATGCATTTAAAACTGCGCGCTACTGACAAACTGCTGCAAATTTTGCAGCGCCTGGAAACTCTGGATTCACGGCAAGGGGTAGCAGGGGGAGGGGTAAAACTAACGCGCAAAGCATCCGAGACGAGACTGGCAGCTCCAGGGGAGGAAGTGGCTTCACCCTATAGTCCTTGTCTCTGGTTTCGCTCTGGAAGCACCAGGGGAGGAAGTGACTTCACTAACGATTGCGTGCATGTCATTGAGAGCGAATTTTTTTAAAACATTCGAGCCTATAAATAGAGACTGTATAATAAATGTATTACACAACATAAAACGAGACAAGAGCCACAAATGTCTGGGGGTGCTGCAGCTCCGCAGCCCCTCTTCGAAAGCCGCCCCTGTGCAATATGCTATCACAGAATTATACGTGTAGAGCAATTTACACACTCGCAAATGCTGACTCGCTTCACGAAGTGTGGGACTACAGAATATTCACATCATCTAGCCAGATTTGAATACCTGATCACACAGACATTTTATCTGAAACATCCGAGGAGCAATCTGCACGTACACTTATGCCCTATTGTTACTTCAAGTTAATTTAAGGCTTGCAACTGTGAAATTTCTAACTTCTAAATTTTTACTTCAATTAAACTGGAACTTTTACTACACATTTCTTACTGTATGGACATGAAATACTGTACATAATTTTTTGCTTTGATATTCCAATTAGTTCGCTTATAATTAATTTTTGTTGTATTTTTTAATAATGAATTATAATTTTGGCCCAATTGTCAAAGTTTACATAATTTTTCTTTAAATTTATATTTAATTTATTCCTGATAGATGTATGTAAAATACGACACATGCTTTTCATATTTTTCGAATTACTTTTTGAGAAACAAAAATATTTACCCTTTTAGTTGTTAATTTTTCAATTTTTTTTAACTTATCATATCCTCAAGACATGGTGAGTTCAATATTTTCAGAAAACACACACGCCACTTTACTTCACATGCTCTTGTGGATTTCTGTGCAAAATTTCACTGAGATCGGAGAAAAACTGCATTCATTAGAGCATTCTGAATGTTACAAAATGTGTGTATCTTCGCGTTTTCATCGTTCTTCCCTCCCAAGGCAGTCCCCAGCCGGAGATCCGACCGGGGGACTATTACTCCGGAATATTTTACTTTGGGATGCAACATTTTAATGAGCTGATTTGAACCATTTTCTTGAAGGACACTATGTTTTTAAGAGTTGGCTGTTGTACTGTCCTTTCTCAACCCCCTATATGAAAGGAGGGCCACACCTGTCTTTGGTCAGCGGGTCCTGCGGACCTAGCCGGGAGGGCTTACTTGAGTCCACCGACCGTTCCCACCTCTGCCTCCTGTGGGACGCGTCTCTATGCCATGACAGGCTAGCATAGATAGTTACCTGCTGGTCCGCGGGAGATATTTCATTTCTCTCCTACCACTCATTTCTGAGAGGCATTCCCCGATCCGCCACCTGGGGACGCGCCCTCTAGGGGTTACAGGTTCCCCCGAGGATGTTACAAACTGTTTACAAGTGGAAAATCTAGAAAACGAGTACCAAAGTACAGCATGTATATGATATATTATACTATCGATATCCTTTCTTCCTATATAGGTCTACCACACACATTTTTTCTCTTACATAACAGCGCGAAATATTAACTGAATGAAAAGTAAAAGTAGAATGAAGAGTATTGTTTGTCAGAATGACAGCTGAGTGACAGTTTAAAGGGCTGCAGCTCCACGCACGGGCTGGTCCTTTAAATTCGTCCTGAGAGGCTTTAAATTGTCATAGGGCCAAATAAACACGGATTTAGAAAACTGAAATATTATTTTATTTTTTAGAGTTAAAAACAAAATTTTCATTTTTTAATCGTTTTTTCGTTATTTTCACCGATCCATAGTCTCAAATGTTGAATACCTTACCGCCACTTCGTAGCAACGCCATATTGTATTTTTGGTGCAGGGGAAATACTACTAGTTTTTTCTACGAAAACGATAGTATTTTCCCTCATACAACCAAGAATTATAATGTGATTATTGTAATAAATAGGGAACGGAATTTGGAGTAGTAAAAGCTAGTATTGATATCTACACAGTCATTTGTTTATAATCCTTTATACCAAGTCCTCCCCTCCGCATATCTCTGCACGTCAACAAGAGGTGAACGGGACAGTTGTCGCATAAGAACGTCAATATGCAGGTTCGCAGTTCAGAGTATTGAAGTGCGGGTACAATGCCGAAAGTGAAACCAACTAACAATACAAAACTGAAAGACTATATTTGTAAAAGCTCCAGATCGAGTATCAAAATTCAGAAAACAATTCCCTAAATTGTCGCTTCCCCCATGTCCAGTTCTTAAGAGATGGGGATCATGGTTAGAATCTTGCAATTGTTACGCACATCACCTCCAATCTCTGAAAAACGTGGTTCAGTCTTTCAATCCCGATGACGCGGCTGCGATTCAAATACGCCAGGAACTGCTAAATGATAGAAGAATCTAAAAAGAAGTCATGGATATGAAGTCAATTTTTTATATTTACCGGATGCTATTATTCGGTTAGAAAAGTCAGGAGTATAACTAGTTGAACAAATGAATATTATGAGAACTATTGTAAATAAACTGAGTGCAGTAGAAGGTAAAGTAGGAAAACGTGTTATTGAAAAAATGAACAGAGTTTTGATTAAAAATGATAGGTACAATTTGTTAGTCGGATTTCAGATGTACTAACAAAGACGTGTCCCAATGACGTCATTCAACATGTGAATTTAATTGACGTATCTTGTTTCAAGTACGCTCCAATTGTCTCTACAGATGTAGAGCGGAGTTTTTCCATGTTAAAAAATTTCGTTGCTTGCAACAGAGCAAAGTTGTATTTTGAAAATTTGAAAATGATATTTACAATTTATTATAACAACGCACAGCAGGAATAATTGTTTCATCAACGAAACATAGCATTAATTGAAAATGCCATTTCGTTTGGTTCTACATTTTGTTCAGCATTTAATGATACTGTGTTAGGCTATATCGTAAATATTGTAGTATATTGCATATATTGTAAATACTGTAGTATACGCTGTATATATATTATCATATTTCATGATATTGTAAATAAAGGTTTTAATTTAACACGCTCCTGACAGAAAAACATACTTATTCAGAGGCGAGTTCCATACAGAAGACAACTGTGTATCAGCCATCAATATTTCCACTGACACGCGAGGACGCAGAGATTGATATTTACTTACTTACTTACTTACTTACAAATGGCTTTTAAGGAACCCGAAGGTTCATTGCCGCCCTCACATAAGCCCGCCAGCGGTCCCTATCCTGTGCAAGATTAATCCAGTCTCTATCATCATACCCCACTTCCCTCAAATCCATTTTAATATTATCCTCCCATCTACGTCTCGGCCTCCCTAAAGGTCTTTTTCCCTCCGGTCTCCCAATTAACACTCTATATGCATTTCTGGATTCGCCCATACGTGCTATATGCCCTGCCCATCTCAAACGTCTGGATTTAATGTTCCTAATTATATCAGGTGAAGAATACAATGCGTGCAGTTCTGTGTTGTGTAACTTTCTCCATTCTCCTGTAACTTCATCCCGCTTAGCCCCAAATATTTACCTTAGCACCTTATTCTCAAACACCCTGAACCTATGTTTCTCTCTCAGAGTGAGAGTCCAAGTTTCACAACCATACAGAAGAACCGGTAATATAACTGTTTTATAAATTCTAACTTTCAGATTTTTGGACAGCAGACTGGATGATAAGAGCTTCTCAACCGAATAATAACACGCATTTCCCGTATTTATTCTGCGTTTAATTTCCTCCCGAGTGTCATTTATATTTGTTACTGTTGCTCCAAGATATTTGAATTTTTCCACCTCTTCGAAGGATAAACCTTCAATTTTTATATTTCCATTTCGTACAATATTCTGGTCACGAGACATAATCATATACTTTGTCTTTTCGGGATTTACTTCCAAACAGATCGCTTTACTTGCTTCAACTAGAATTTCCGCGTTCCCCCTAACCGTTTGTGTATTTTCTCCTAACATATTCACGTCATCCGCATAGACAAGAAGCTGATGTAACCAGTTCAATTCCAAACCCTGCCTGTTATCCTGAACTTTCCTAATGGCATATTCTAGAGCGAAGTTAAAAAGTGAAGGTGATAGTGCATCTTCTTGCTTTAGCCCGCAGAGAATTGGAAAAGCATCAGATAGAAACTGACCTATACGGACTCTGCTGTATGTTTCACTGAGACACATTTTAATTAATCGAACTAGTTTCTTGGGAATACCAAATTCAATAAGAATATCATATAATACTTCCCTCTTAACCGAGTCATAAGCCTTTTTGAAATCTATGAATAACTGATGTACTGTACCCTTATACTCCCATTTTTTCTCCATTATCTGTCGAATACAAAAAATCTGATCATTTAACTATGTATATTTGTAATGTTGTTTATTGGAGTCTTGTGCGTGTAAGTTTGTATGAAGTGGACTGTACTCGTCCATGCAGCTCGCTTGACAGTCACTGAGCTACGAATATCTATACTACGTTTCACCATTCGTTGTAATACTCCAAATCCGTTTCCCTGGTAATAAAACTTGTTTTTGTACCAATATGATAAGTTGTTGACTGAAATAAAATTGTAATATAATTTTTCTTAACATATATTTTTCAACTTATCTGAACTTCAACTTCAACATTCATGTAAAGTACGCCGGTAGCCTCGCCATTTTTAATAAATACTGAAGAATTTCTGGTTTTCGAGTTAAATTAACAAAATTCTACTACACAGGAGTTCCATACCGGAGACCCGAGTTCAGAGCTTGAATGTGTTATTTATTTAACTACTTTATTGCGTTAAAATCTGTTACATTTCGTTGTGGTCATATAAACACTGCTTCATTGGAGGTCTATCGTTTCGCACTTTTTCCATTTTGTTTCCTGCATCGTCCATAAAAGGCCTAAGATGCGGCCTCGTGATACATCAGTAAAGTATCTGCGATGCATGACCTTGCAATTTTACTTGTTTTTCGAAGGAAGTCTCAGTATGAATTATTTGTTTTCTCTTTAAACAAATCCGTAATCTTCTGAAGGTTTGATTACGCAAACTTCTAATCAAATGATAAACATACAGAGTGTCCACAAGTCTTTCTTTCTTTACAACATTCAATTATGCAAGATTTAGCAAAGTTACAAAGAAGAGAGAGGTTTTAGTGGAATTGGAATATACACACATTCTTCTTTGATGGCATATATAATATATCAGCGCCAAGTATTCTGCAAAACTTCTTCGGTAATGAAAGAAAAACGTATCTCATCCTTATCACCAATGTCTTGGCATCTTGCATACGTTGTGAAAATAATCCGTCTTTCACATAATCCTACAGGAAGAAATCCAAAGTGGACAATATAGATCAAATGTGTGTACTGTTCTCCAAACAGGAGATAAACCGTGAAAAGAATGTGCTTACTATTGCGTCAGCTATTGGAGCGAAGTAGATAGATAATATTAGAGTTATAACGTCAGTTTAAAAATCATGCACTCTCCTGCATATGTTATTTCCTGTATGGAGGGATTAAAAGACCAGGAGATTAACAGTGATCTAATTTTGTAACTAGGGTAGTATAAACATGTGTATATCAGTGTTATGGTTTGTGGTTTGATTGATAGCCAATAGAGATACGAGTACCCACGTGTGTGACCTAATGACATCTTATGACATCAACATTCATTCACAGCATCACCCCGCTTCGTTTCATTCCCTGGAGACTTTCTCGTGGTTGGAGTATAGTATTTACTCAAGCTACGCCCTTCATAGAATGTAATGATTTAATGAACAATTTTAAATCTTTCAGCCTTGCATCAAAATAATGTTTATAATACATATTCAACACCTATGTAATACTTATTGCAATTTACTTTTTTTTTATTTAGTCAACTGTCCAAAAAAAGGCGTATGACTCGGTTAAGACAGAAGTTTTATATAATATTCTTATTGAATTTGGTATCCCCAAGAAACTAGTTCGATTAATTAAAATGTGTCTTAGTGAAACTTACAGCAGAGTCCGTATAGGCCAGTTTCTATCTGATGCTTTTCCAATTCACTGCGGGCTAAAGCAGGGAGATGCACTATCACTTTACTTTTTAACTTCGCTCTAGAATATGCCATTAGGAAAGTTCAGGATAACAGAGAGGGTTTGGAATTGAACGGGTTACATCAGCTTCTTGTCTATGCGGATGACGTGAATATGTTAGGAGAAAATCCACAAACGATTAGGGAAAATGCGGAAATTCTAGTTGAAGCAAGTAAAGCGATAGGGTTGGAAGTAAATCCCGAAAAGACTAAGTATATGATTATGTCTCGTGACCAGAATATAGTACGAAATGGAACTATAAAAATTGGAGATTTATCCTTCGAAGAGATGGAAAAATTCAAATATCTTGGAGCAACAGTAACAAACATAAATGACACTCGGGAGGAAATTAAACGCAGAATAAATATGGGAAATGCGTGTTATTATTCGGTTGAGAAGCTTTTGTCATCTAGTCTGCTGTCCAAAAATCTGAAAGTTAGAATTTATAAAACAGTTATATTACCGGTTGTTCTGTATGGTTGTGAAACTTGGACTCTCACTTTGAGAGAGGAACAGAGATTAAGGGTGTTTGAGAATAAGGTTCTTAGGAAAATATTTGGGGCTAAGAGGGATGAAGTTACAGGAGAATGGAGAAAGTTACACAACACAGAACTGCACGCATTGTGTACTTCACCTGACATAATTAGGAACATAAAATCCAGACGTTTGAGATGGGCAGGACATGTAGCACGTATGGGCGAATCCAGAAATGCATATAGAGTGTTAGTTGGGAGGCCGGAGGGCAAAAGACCTTTAGGGAGGCCGAGACGTAGATGGGAAGATAATATTAAAATGGATTTGAGGGAGATAGGATATGATGGTAGAGACTGGATTAATCTTGCTCAGGATAGGGACCAATGGCGGGCTTATGTGAAGAGGCAATGAACCTCCGGGTTCCTTAAAAGCCAGTAAGTAAGTAAGTCAACTGTCCGAATACAGGTCTGCACCCCACAAATGACACCAGCAATGCATCACTTACAAGGTAACTAGGCCAGGAGATAATGGAGTACAGTGACCAGTTCCTTTCCCTCGCTATTGCATATATTAACACTTATCAGACTTCAGATGCATACAAACAATACATTTTTCTTCCTCTGACACATATCGTCAAGTGAGATGTAGGCTACGTATCATTCAGAACCTCATTCAGAGGTAAAATTTACATTAAGTTTCAATAAATTGATCAGGCTTTAATAATGCGTGTATAAGTTTATATTTAATTAGCCGTACCCGTGCGCTCCGCTGCACCTGTTAGAAATAAATATAAAGTAATTACATAATTAAAATAGGACGTTTGATCCAGGGAACAACTTTTACAACAGCGCAAGATAATCTGCTTCGCTCATTACCCCATTTTTTTTTGCATTGCATTTATTGCATATATATTTTATGTATTTTAACACGATTCAATTGAGCATAGTTAAAATTTGAATTATAAAATAATGGATTGCTAAGCTAACGTACTATTACTGCATACTAAATCAATACACTCTCGTTGTTCGTTAATTCTCTGAGATTAAAATGAGTGTACATAAATATTATTTTAAGAAAAACAGAAAACGAATGTACAAAATAGCCTATCAAATTTTCTGTGCATAAGAAGTTATTTTAATCTTACCTGTCATAGATTTACTCAG
The DNA here is from genome assembly GCF_040183065.1 of Periplaneta americana. Classification (NCBI taxonomy): domain Eukaryota; kingdom Metazoa; phylum Arthropoda; class Insecta; order Blattodea; family Blattidae; genus Periplaneta; species Periplaneta americana. Next base: position 170,300,082 of record NC_091128.1, read on the forward strand.
ACGTTACTGTAATAACACTATAGCATTATGTCCATCTAGAGAAACTACACTTTCCAATGGTGAAATAATAATTAATTATACAAATCGGTTAATTTAGCTTCTGATAGGCTATACTTCATACAAACACAGAAACATTCTCTGTAGGCTATGTTTAATAGCTTTCAATTGTTGATGTCCAAGGCCCCTATTTCGATTGTTGTTTTCCAAGGCCCCTTATAGACGTAGTCATTTGTTCTTAATTCATTGCACCGTCTTAGATGGCGTTATTTCAATTTTAAAACTCATTTATCTCATTAAATATCAGTCCTATCAAAATTTTGTAAAGAATAAAACTTATCGCGAAATCATTTTTAAAGAAACGTTTGTTATGTAACATTTTTCACAAAAATCAATAATAAGCGAGATATTTCGATTTATTTAATTCAGGCCTCCTTATAACCCCCCTTTTGAATAAAGTATTTTGAATGCCATGTAGCCTAAAATCTAAGTTACAACGAACTTAATTTATATTCCAATTTTCATATAAATCGGTTCAGCCATTATCGCGTGAAAAGGTAACAAACATACAGACAGACATACAAACAAAAATTTCAAAAATGCGATTTTCGGTATCAGGGTGGTTAATTGTATATGTTAGGACTAATTATTTTTGGAAAATCGAAAATTGCCAGAAAAATTTCGGCTACAGATTTATTATTAGCATAAATTGTACATATTTGTATTACTCAAACTGTAGGTTACACTCAGTGGTAAAGATGTAATATCGTTCAAATTGAGTTATCAGCCCTTGGCATAAAGAGGAAGGGAAAAGGAAAGGAGATACCCCCGCCCATGTCCTTTTCGCTTACACAGCTTTATAAACAACACACAGTGAGGCACTGTGCGTCAGTGGTAAATTTTAGGCGACCAGCGAGAGCCGAAAGCTATGATGCCTGCCTTATATAGGGACATCATTTTATTTTTACTTCAATTTTTATTGTACCTGAACTTTTTAATGTACTTCATTCCCACCCTATCTACTACTAAACTCCCAACCGTTCTCCACACAGAATCAAGGTCACGTATGCGGTCATAGTAAACAGTACTGAGTTAGTGAGTATAGTACGTTCCAGAAATATGTTCGCGTTTTCCAGTGACGAAAGAGCGCTTTCAATATTGAATGATATTTTCGCACAGGTACTGTCGTCCGTTTGCCTACGTCGCATCCCGGTTTCCACCACTCTCTTCTGCTCGCCCCTCTGTAAAGAGTAGTGGCTGAGCTGTCTTAGCTCTTTTCTGAAAACATTAATTTCTGTTAGGAGTTAATTGGACGTCTACGTAATATTATACAACTGTTTAAAACAACTTAAATAAAAGTTCCTCGTTAAGTAACTGTCACGTGATTTCCCCCCTTTCTACGACCCTGCGACATAACCACTTGGACGGACAGCAGATAGCATGTCTGAGTAATTTTATCTTTTCGGATCGGGCAGAAATGAAGATTGAATTTACAGTACATAAGGTACCTTTTATACAGTAGGTACAGAATTATTTAAACATGAGTTACTAGTATGAAGGCCGAAACTGGTAATTGGAATTAGGTACAATAGTCTATAGTACGATAATATGCACAATAGAACTGAAGCCTGTACCGAAATGAACGGCCATCGTTTTCAAAAATGTGTTTAAATATCCATATTATGATTATTTTTCAATTTAACTTCATTCTCTATATTGTACGCTAATGTGCTGTAGACAGTGTAATATACACTGCATAATGAATACGTCCGAATGGATAGTTGAATTCGTGAGTAAAAACACTTATCGTTAATACAGTACTGTATTTTGATTAAACAAAAACCTATAATAAATATTATCAAAATTAAAATCGCGATATTTCCTAGTATACGTAAATGGATGAATTATTTTCTTCCCTCCTATACCTAGTAAAGTGATTTGTTTGTATTTTACGACAGTATCATCGAACTCTAGTCGTGGAAGGGGGTAGGAAACGGTGTTTCCGGTTCTCAACCGTTAATCCAAAGGTATAGCCAGGTTAATATTAGAAATGTTAGTAAAAATAAAATGGTGTCCCTGTACAATCGTTTACCTTCCAGTTTACTCGAAACATTACTGCCTCATCCGGGGATGATGGAGTGAGGAATTAAGGGGTAGTCTGGATTGACTCGATTGAGTTATTAGCGCCCAGGTCTGGGTTATCTTTGAGAGACCTGAAGATGTACGAACGGGCAAAAGTACTCGTCTATTTAATTGACTTTAGATTACTAACTAGTGGCTTGTACAGCAAATGCTGCTGCAAACTAAGTTCGTTAGACGTTCAAATAAAAAATTTTTCAGATTTATTTTCAATGAAGAATACTTGTCTTTTTGATAGTTATTTGCTTCCATAATAATGAAACATACTCCCCCTGAATGGATTTTTTTAGGTCAAATACTTTTTCTTGAACCTATCCAACTTCAGTTTTTGAGTTTCAACGCGAAAACGCAAGTATCAATGTCAGGACGATAGCAGTAGCTATTTCGGGTCATTGTGGATTGTAGGCAAAAGTTAAAAAAAATGCCAGGTTTGCTAAGCTTTCGAACAATAGCATTTTCGTATAGCTGCTGCATGTAGAACTTGAAATGTAGAGCGTAAAATCATTTTATCCTACTAAGAGATCCTGCTGAAATTATCTGGAGACTACAAAATTTTCTAGGCCTCTTATTTTATCAGTAAGTAATACCTTTTGATCTTTCCTTATGAACTGTAATTTTTCTACTCTCTCGAGCCAATACTGAAGACAATGACACATATCAATATCTACACTACACCGCCATTAAGTATATGAAAAAGACCCAACCCCACTGGGTTAATAAGTATAAAAATATTTGATTTTTAATAACAATATTATTATTTTACTTAAGTTTTGTAGTTTTATGTATAGCAGTCACTCAGTAAATTATAGAAATGAAGATCTAAATTAAGATATTCTCTACATTTACCTACATAACCACAAAACGTTTCACTTTCATGTCATCAATATAGCATCAATATTATGTACAATTAATGAAAAATAGATGCATCATGATATTAACTATAATAATATTTAATTTCTAATGGTAATAATGTCATCAAACCACCTCAAGTTTCGTAGATTTGAATATCCAATACAAAGCTGTACTTAGGCCGTGTCTCAAAGCTACATTTTCAGCTGAAGTGAAGTAGATTGTTGACTAAATAGCCGGATGTGACGTCAGAAGTCATGATCCAAAGCTACATAGTGCATAGCAATCAAGTCCGTAGTAGCTAGTAAACGAAAATGCTTGCTTGATTGTTGACTTGTTCACTAAACAAACATGGATACCTCATCAGCAATTGGGGTTATGAAATCTGAAAATGCTTTGGAAGTGAAATAATGTAAATATAGTGTAGAATAACACGTTAACTTTGAACACTGACATTGTTAGTACCTTCTGTACAATGTTTTAAACATTATTGTAATATATTAAGCTCTTATCTTTTCCACATAACTCGTAATGAAATTGCATTAGGACACTGCCTTCTTAATTCAGTGCTGCACCGTGATGTCATGGTTTTTAGAAAAATAGTGTATGAAGAAGGCCATGTTTCAAGCATAGGCCTACATGTCCAAAGCTCCCTAGTGAATAGTTTACAAGTCACCTAGTTGCTAGTCACTAGTGTGTAGTATGGACTTGAGCTTTGAGACACGGCCTTAGAAAATTATACACTGCAGAATCAGTTTTTAATAACAAATTGAATTGAGCTCTAAATATGTCGGCAATCCTGCAGGTCATGGCCTTCGTGTAATAGCCTATTGTTTATTGTAGTGTGCGTTTTGTTCTGAAATTCAATCAAGTCGGCCGTGATTCAATAAAATAGTTCTCAAAACTGACAACAGATGGATTTTGGGAAATAGGAAAATTATGTAGGAAAATTGACATTTCACTGAAAACTGCTACTTTTCCGAAAAACTTTGGATGCCAGGCATGAAAATGAGGGGTCACTCATTAAAATCCGTTCAGCCGTTTTCCCGTAATTTCCATTACCAGTTCAAATTATATATATATATATATATATATATATATATATACATAGATGTAAAAGATTACTATTTCAGTCACATTGGGTCGGTTGTTGACGGATTGTAATAAAAACTCGCATTAAACACAGGCTACTTTCAACCTTCAGTTCATAATTATTAATGCCTATAAAATTACAACAGGTTTGCTTGCTAGTCATTTCCTTCAAGAACACTGGCCACAAGTCGCGTGTCTATAATTACCCCACAACGCTGTTTTTCCACGACTTCCTTATTTTTTTCAGTCATATATTAAGGGTTCAAAATAGATGTTCTCACGAACCTTAATGCTTTGTCATTTTCGTGATGTTGGTGACGACAGCATTAGTGATTAATGAAACAACCCCGAGCATTACCATGATATATATACACGAGTATATGTAATTAACATTGAAATACACTGCTCCGTCGTTATTGGAGAAAGCCAGCATATATAACACGCGAGCAAGTCCCCTGCAATCAGCAAGCATCATGTTTAGGTAGAGCATGAAAGTAAGGAATATTATGGACAGTAAAAAGTCGATCATAGCGAATGAGTATTTAAGAGTTGTTAATTCATTATAAAATGTGAATCTAACACAACATTAATACAAATTACTTTTTGTTGGTTATTTAACGACGCTGTATCAACTACTCGGTTATTTAGCTTCGATGGGATTGGTGATAGCGAGATGGTATTTGGCGAAATTAGACCGAGGATTCGCCATAGATTACCTGGAATTTGCCTTACAGTTGCGGAAAAACTTGGAAAAAACCCAACCAGGTAATCAGCCCAAGCGGGAATCGAACCCACGCCCGAGCGCAGCCGACTGAGCTACGCCGGTAGCCCCTATTACATATTGAATTTAGCTCTTTGGTAATGAACAACAGCTTAGCTGAGTGCAATTTCTTTTGCATTAACTTTAGTCTCAGCTTGATAAGCAAGTAAATAACAAATGAGCTTAAACCTATTATAATATGCCGACAACTACAAACATCGTTAAATATACTTCGTTATCAGCACCACGCTGAAGTGTCCGGCAGTGGTCTGTACTACTGAGAAGTAGATAAATGAGCCCTGGAAAGAAGTGGACTACTTAATGTATAACCACAGCGATGCAGTCCGTGACAGGGTTTAATGTTCTTGCGTCATTGTGTCGTCAAAACTGACAGCAGCAGATGGCGGTGACTTGTTTATTTTTAATCGGCTCTTTGACGACGCTGTACCAATTCCGCGTTTAGGTAGCACTGGTGAAAGCGAGATGTTTCCAAGGATACGCAATGGGATTACCTGACGTTCGCTTTATAGTTAGGGAAGCCTTGAAGATTTTATAAGTTCGTTATTTAACATGTAAAGTAATAAACTAAAACACGTACCACTGCAACTGCTCTTCGCCATCAGCGTTGCCAACTGATAGTGAAAAAAATATTCTAGATGAGTAAGAAAGGATAAGTGTTTTCATGTAAACAATAGCTAGAGTGCAAAATTGCATCGAAATCAAAATACACCTCTACAATTGCGAAAATATGTAAAAAAAAATGCAATTGCAAAAACAGGTTAGATTAGTGCTGAATTAAGCTGGAATTTGCAAATTTACCATGTTAAAAATACTATGATTATCACGTTTAACTCAATGACTGCACTGATTCTATCACAATCTATTAGGATCAGTCTGCACTGACGCAATGACGGTAAAGTTAAGCTTTCCTACTGGTCTATTTAAATTTTAAAACATTTATCAAGAGAGTACAAAAAGCACTATTGCCTATAAACTTTAAATACAATTTATATTTGAACACTTTCAACGTTGTTAATTTTAAGATTTTTATGTAACTTTAAGATTTTGACAATGTCAGACACTTGTACAGAAGTCTATTGACAGTTAATAAATATTATTATTGTATTATTATTATTATTATTATTATTATTATTATTATTATCTACTCATCTACATACCTCCTACAACCGTACGCCCGTCTGCACATCCACTCGCGCGACCACCCACCCATCGATCTGTCTGTCTGTCTGTCTGTCTGTCTGTCCGTTCCTCCACCGATCCATCTGCATAAAACTCCTCATCACATTGGTGATCTGGGATAAAACCCACTTACCTACATGTCTATTTTATTAATAACTTAGCCTGTATGTGTGTCAGGGGCGTATTTTGCGGGCTACCGGGGCTACCGGCGGTAGCCCAAGGAAATTACAAAAGAAAACGTTTATAATATTACATAATGTAATAATTTTGTATTATTATTTTTACCATAGTAATTAAAATTAAAGTAATTGTTAGATATATTTTGTGTAATAATAGGGTCAGCGGTAGCCCAAACCCTTTAACCAGTATACGCCACTGATGTGTGTATGTATGTATGTATGTATTTTTTTTTTTGTATATCAGCATGTTCCATTACATTGGAGTAATATTACATGCTTTACATAAAATATTACAACAATTAGTTACATAATTTATGACATGAGAACAAGATTTTTACAATTTTGATTGAGATCTTGAAATTCTTATACATACAAGTGTTGCCTAATTGTACTTCTTCTATTTTAGGTTACCACCATTGTTAATATTATTTCTAATTTCAATTACTGTTACATTTTGCCAAATTCTATGGATTTTATAAATTTTCTGAAGCTATTGAGGTATGTAGTTGTGAACTGATCAAAAGGTGGAGGCCAGGTTTGACCTGTGCGTATTATACTAGCTCGTAGAATTCTTCTTTCTTTTATCAGTGTGGCACATCTTAATATTATATGGTTGACTGTCTGTTCTTCTTTTAGTCTGCAAGGGCACGTTGGAGTTGGAATAATTTTGAATCTATGAAAGTACGATCTTGTGAAGCCGTGACCTGTCACAATAGAAGTAAATTCAGCCCCGACAGGTAAATTTATCTTCAGTCTGTCTTTAATTGATGGGAAGAATGATTTCGTTATTGCGCCTTTAGTTGAGATAGCCCACTGCTCTTGCCATTTTCTTAAGGTCCTTTCTCTCTCTTCTGTTACTATGGTATCTCTCGGTATTTTGTTATAAGCTATTTCCCCTTCATCTTCTATGGCGGCTTGTTTGGCAAGACGGTCAGCTATCTCAGTCCCTAATATTCCGACAGGGGCCTTCACCCACCTAAAGAGAACTGTCCATTGCTGTCTGTCTAATTTTTTCAACTCTTTCTTTATATTTTCAATTATTGGATTATGTTTATTCTTGTTCTGTGAAGTGTCCAGTGTCACTTTGCTGTCTGTGTTAACTATTGCAATATTCTCTGTTTCTTCTGTTATTTCTACATTCTCAATATGTTGTAGTGCCTTCAAGATTGCTATTTGTTCTGCCTGATTGTTAGAACATTTTTCATGCAGTTTGTATTTGGATCGGTGGTTGAGATTTTTTTTGGGGTTTTCCCTCAACCGAATACCAGCAAATGCTGAGTAACTATCGGTGCTGGACCCCGAACTCATTTCACCGGCATTATCACCTTCATTTCATTCAGACGTTAAATAACCTGAGATGTTGATACAGCGTCGTAAAATAACCTAGTAAAAAATGTATGTATGTATGTATGTATGTATGTATGTATGTATGTATGTATGTATGTATGTATGTATGTATGTATTTATTTTATTTTTAGTGGGTTATTTTATGACGCTGTATCAACATCTAGGTTATTTAGCGTCTGAATGATATGAAGGTGATAATGCCTGTGAAATGAGTCCGGAGTCCAACACCGAAAGTTACCCAGCGTATGTACTGTACTCCAACCACGAGAAAGTTTCCAGGGAATGAAACGGAGCGGGGTGATGCTGTGAATGAATGTTGATGTCATAAGATGTCATAAGGTCACACACGTGGGTACACGTATCTCTATTGGCTATCTCTCAAATCACAAACCATAACATTGATAGTATCAATTTGATATACACATTTTTATACTACTCTAGTTACAAAATTAGATCACAATTAATCTCCTGGTCTTTTAATCCCTCCATACAGGAAATAACATATGCAGGATAGCGCATGATTTTTAAACTGACGTTATAACGGTATATTATCTATCTACTTCGCTCCAATAGATGACGCAATAGTAAGCACATTCCTTTCACGGTTAATATCCTGGTAGGAGAACAGTATGTATGTTCAGGCTTTTTATAGTAATACATCACTTTGACATCAGTTTTCGAAAGAGCCAACTTACACAACAGCTTAGGCGTAAATCGAACCCATCACGATGTATTTCCCGCATCATTAAAAGCTGCGTTCCTTAACAGTTGCGTAAGCTAAGCTTAAAATAATACGACTAATGTTTCTTGACCTCGAAAATCATTATCGCCACAAGAGCCGATGCGCCCACACTCTGTTTGTTAAGAGATTAAGTTACGTGCTGATGTTTTCTTATCGCGTAATCTGGGGCACACACAAATATTGCAATACAGGCCGATCTGTCATGGCGACAGTTTCGGCTTTGAGCCATACTGCATTCTCGCGTGTCATTGGCAAGTCGGTGATAATTACTCACACACTGCAAGGGCATGCGCCAGGGTGTCCAAAATACAATTTTTGCAGGATGGGCTTTCCTCCTAGAATAGGGTTGCCATATTGAAGAAACACAAAACCACGACATGATCGCCACGTTAATTCGATCAATAGGAAACGTCTAGATTCCCAAGACACTTACACTGTATTTCATAACGGACACTAGATAAAATTTATTTACCATCGACACTACTACGGGGGCTGCCGGCTTGCTTAAGTACCCCCAAATGAAACTGTGGACCTATTGAAATACTGTACGTTCACTGTTGCTACCTCTCGTCACTGGAACTCTCTGCCGCCTGAAGTCAAGGGCTGCCGAACATTGAAATCTTTCAAATTCAAGTTAGAAAATTATCTTATGACGAGTTGCCAAACTAACTTACTATTATGACAAGTGTTGTATTGCATATTTCCACGTATTCACATTATTTTATGTTCTAGTGATATTTAACTTATTTTATATTTTTGTTTTCATATTTTCCGATAATGATATATCTATAATGTGATAACTTGAGCTATATATAATCATAATTTTCCTTACTGTGTATACTTGAAAATATTGTATTCATTGTATGCTTTGTACTGCACTACTTTATTACTATTATTATTATTACTATTATTATTATCATTATTATTAATATTCTTATTTACTTACTTACAAATGGCTTTTAAGGAACCCGAAGGTTCATTGCCGCCCTCACATAAGCCCGCCATCGGTCCCTATCCTGTGCAAGATTAATCCAGTCTCTATCATCATACCCCACCTCCCTCAAATCCATTTTAATATTATCCTCTCATCTACGTCTCGGCCTCCCTAAAGGTCTTTTTCCCTCCGGTCTCCCAACTAACACTCTATATGCATTTTTGGATTCGCCCATACGTGCTACTGTATATGTCCTGCCCATCTCAAACGTCTGGATTAAATGCTCATAATTATGTCAGGTGAAGAATACAATGCGTGCAGTTCTGCGTTGTGTAACTTTCTCCATTCTCCTGTAACTTCATCCTGCTTAGCCCCAAATATTTTCCTAAGCACCTTATTCTCAAACACACTTAACCTATGTTCCTCTCTCAGAGTGAGAGTCCAAGTTTCACAACCATACAGAACAACCGGTAATATAACTGTTTTATAAATACTAACTTTCAGATTTTTTGACAGCAGACTAGATGATAAAAGCTTCTCAACCGAATAATAACACGCATTTCCCATATTTATTCTGTGTTTAATTTCCTCCCGACTGTCATTTATATTTGTTACTGTTGCTCCAAGATATTTGAATTTTTCCACCTCTTCGAAGGATAAATCTCCAATTTTTAGATTTCCATTTCGTACAATATTCTGGTTCACGAGACATAATCATATACTTTGTCTTTTCGGGATTTACTTCCAAACCTATCTCTTTACTTGCTTCAAGTAAAATTTCCGTGTTTTCCCTAATCATTTGTGGATTTTCTCCTAACATATTCACGTCATCCACATAGACAAGAAGCTGATGTAACCCGTTAAATTCCAAACCCTGCCTGTTATCCTGAACTTTCCTAATGGCATATTCTAGAGCGAAGTTAAAGGTAAAGGTGATAGTGCATCTCCCTGCTTTATTATTATTATTATTATTATTATTATTATTATTATTATTATTATTATTATTATTACGTTTATTGTAAGAAATGTTTCGAAAGTTTACCATACTCAAAAATACTCCGCAAATAACCTTTTTTTCTTCTTCATCAATATTTGGTTATGCACGAAGACTAACACTCGATCGTGTCACCGGAAAAAATTCGATCGGAGCGTTCGGCTTTTTATTATAGTATCACTCATTTGTCCGCATTTCCGAATTAATCTTCAAATAGTGATGAAATTTACCGGTAGAGAGCATTATTTCATTGTAGTGTTCTGAACTGAACCTGGAAATAAAATAAATAGCTCATCATCATCATCATCATCCTCCACGAATTAGGCCTCTTTAGACCTGTTTCGGCCCCATCTAGCAGTCTTCTTAAAGGTCTTCCTGGTCGACGATGTCCTCTAGGTTTATATTGCATCATAATTTTTGGGATTCTTGAATTTTCCATTCTTCTTACATGATCTAGCCAATTGAATTTGTATCTGCTGATTTTTTCTTCTACTGACTCTACTTCTAATTGTTCTAAAATCTCTTCATTCCTTTTTCGGTCTAAAAGAGTATATCCTGCTGTCCTCCTCGAAAATTTCATTTCCGTTGCTTTGATTCTGTTCACGTCTTTTTTCTTTAATGACCAAATCTCGCTTCCGTATAAAAGGGTGGGTAATGCTAGTGTATTATATATTTTTATTCTTGTAGATTTTTGTACTAATTTAGCTTTTAATGCATTGTTTATTATTCCTAGAATTTGTGTAAATTTGGTAATTTTCTTGTTCACATCTTTTTCATTTCGATAAGATATTTCACAATCCAGATAATTGGAATTTTGCACTTGTTCGAGGCATTGGTTATTGTGTATTATCTTACTTCTGACTGGGTCTTGTCCTAAAAATGCCATTACGTTTGATTTTTGTGCTGAAATTTCCATCCCAAAATCTTTTAATATTTCATTTAATGTATACAATCCTCTTTGTAAATTATCCTCTGAATTGGAAATTATGACTTGATCATCGGCATAGAGTAAGGTATTTAATGTTAGAGCACTGGTTATTTTGATTCCTGATGTGTAGATTTGGTTCGGTTCCATTTTAAAATGATTTCATTTATATAAATATTAAATAAAGTTGGTGATAGTGGACAACCTTGTCGAACTCCATTATTAACTAATTTTCTTTCGGGTATACAGTTATTTATTTTGACACTTATTTTGCTGTCTGTGTAGATTTCTATTATATTTTGCAATAGCAAATTTGGAATATTTTTTTCTTGTAATATGTCGAATAAAAGGTCTCTTCGGACTTTATTAAAAGTTTTCACAAAATCAATAAAAGCTATATGGGTTTCTAAATTAAATTCTCTTCTTTTTTCTAACAATAGTTTCATACTAAATAATGGATCTACACATGATCTTCCTTTTCTAAAGCCATTTTGACACTCCAGAAGGAAAGTTTCAGCATGTAAATAAACTTCCTTCCTCTGGAGCATAAAGACTAAAGAAAGTTAGTTTGCCTCTTCCTATCTGGAGTTGTACTTCTAATATTCTTTCATTCCAATATGTATAATTGTTTATTTTGTTTTTTATTGATTTATGAATCCAAATCATTACTCCGGCCTGTGCTCTTGTCTTCTTATTAACACCATTATATATGATTATGTAGTTTTTTGTTTCAGTTGTGCCTTTTAGTTTCTTTTTTGTTTCTGTTATTGCTGCTATTTTAATCTGCTTTTTATTCAATATTTCATCTAGCTCTGTAACTTAAATAAACTCTGAAGAACATACGTGGTTGATTCAGTATTTCCCAATCTCATCCCATGTCTTCGGTTTCTCGATAAAAGTGACCGAGTTCAAAATGCAAAATTGTTGGGAAAGGCATTTAAAGGTTTAATGATCCACCAAAGATAACTCTAGTTCTTTAGATGTTAGTAATTAGTTACTTTGAAGGTAAATGTGCTATATTATTAGTTTTTAATATAAAATTATGTCTTAAATTTTCATAATGCTTGGAAGCCTTCAATGTGACTTGGTCACTTTTACCAAGAAACCGATGATACATACTTTTTGCATATTGCATCGCTATAATTCTAATTTCACAAATTATAAAGGTCTTCACACTGTTAAGCTAACAAAATAAGCTTCGTGTCATCCATTTCATTTATACCTTCAATATTACAGCGATTGGAGGTCTTGCAATCCATATGATTTTCATGACAGTCTTCATTTCGATCTTTCCCGTACGGAAATCCGTTTAGAATTCTCTGATCAGAATTCTGAACGGAATCCGGTCATGCAGACAGAGGCGATACGGCCACATGGGCGATGCTCCATTTAAAATAATGCAGAAAGCAGATTGCTTTCCGGCCATCAGTGAAGATGTAATCATTGATGAATTTAACAACATGGTTCCTCTCCAGAGGCGTCTTTTGTTATAAGCATTTCAATACTAAACAATTATCAGAAAGTCCGTGTTCTTGTTATGTATATTTTCTTTTTCTTAATTTTAATTTTTATATCTATGTTCATGTCAAGATGTCTATCCAAATAATTTAAAGAACACAATAGAAATTAAAATGTATAAATCAAAAGATAAAAGGAACATGAATAATTATAGACCCATTCCATTAGTATCAAGTTTGGCTAAAAATGGATTAAAAATAGACTAGTTAAATGTTTTAAAAAATATAAATATTGATGTAGTAATAAATACGCTTTTCAAACAAATAATAGTACATTATGCAACGAGCCTATAATGATAGTAAGTATGGATGTTTATGAAACTCGCTTGCGCTCGTTTCATAATTTTTATACGAGCTTCTTAATTACCATTATAGGCGAGTTTCATACGACTTTTTATGCTCGACCATATTTCTAACTTCAAATTACAGTATTCAGATGTATACATTTTATTTGTAACTGACAAGATCGGAAGTGACCTTGTTCTAGGTCGTGAATTATGAGATATGCGCAGACGCGAAAGTATTGATTTTTTCCGAGGAACAATAATGTCATTGACCTTGATGTAATCCCGTTAAACTTGGTATAACCTTGATTATTGAATTCGACATTGAAAAACGAGATGACAAATTGAATTTATTTGAATATTATTTACAATTAACGCTAATTATTATAGTAACAGAACATAACCTTCTGTGACAGTATTAGATTTCCAGCCTCCGTGACTTTTCGCTAATTCTCTTTCGATTGCATATCCGAGAATAATCGATACTTGCGGTTTTATAACGGTACAAAGCTGACTTGTCATTGGCTGAACATCTGTAAGCTGAGTTGTCATTTTCTGAACACCTGTACTTTAATGAGTAGGTGTACTTTAATGACATGCATTAAAGGACTGCTACCAGATGTATAATTACTACATTTCGGCATGGTCGAGCATAAAAGCAGTTATGATGTTGTAATGTTTCAAGTAACCAAGACAACAATAAAAGAACCAACAAATAATGTTTACGTATATTTTCTTTGAATGTAGAGCCTGCTAATGCTACTGGATAGCCCTATTGCAATACAGTATAGCTCTTTTCTTGTTATGTTGTGCATAAAAATGAACAAATGTAAGTATACAAGACTTTTGCATTGCCAGCTGTAGCAGTGGCGGCTCCTGCATATTTCTTAAGAGGAGGAAATAAGTTAACAGCTCAAAATGACACCTTCTTGAGAGAAACATGCTACAAATTAGCCTACATGCATACATGTAAGACCAGGTAGTGTTGGGGTTGGCCTTCCTCCCTTTTGTACAGCAAAAATCTGTTCTTGTAAACTAAGGTTTCCTAAATTGTCCAAAATGTAATATGTTTTCACTTCCATTCATTGTTGGATAATTGCACAAATTAACAATTACAAAGAAATTCACAACCTCGCAGCATTTTTCACGCACGCTACAGCATCACACGTGTTGGTAGAGACTAGCTACTAACACGTAACCGGAACCGTTTTACGGAAATGGGAATGAGAAATAATATGTTAGGAAAGCGAGAACACTGCACCCACTCACGTGGTCTGTGTTGCCACATGTACATTTTACAAGTTCAGTATCACATGCTTTTGAAGAATATCAGTTCTTGTAAAGTCATACTACCATTATTGTTCAAAGCTGCCGTGGCCGATTAATTTTTTTTATGTTAAAATAATGTAGTTTGCAGTACTTTCAATTTCAAATATATTTATAAAAAACTGACAAGTTGGCTGTTGTCCTGTCTAGTAGACAATGAATGGAAGTGAATTTCAGGGGCCAAAAAGATCTGCGATACTAAAGTAGAACTACTTCCTCTTTGTTTGATATAAATCCAACTTCAACTCGAAAGTTTCAAACCGTGAATAGTAGCTTATATAAAGTGCAATGAATAATACATTTTGATTTATAATTTCAAGAAAGTTTATATGGTGTCTTTCATAGCTTTGCGTTAAAACTGTTTCTATTGTGTCTCCTCCTAGATGACGTGTTATAGTCTGGTTGAATGCAGCATCGTTAGATGGCAGCGGTAGCGAGCTTGCTGCAAGACCAGTCAGTTTCTATTTCCCGCCCATGCGCTGATTCAGAGGAGGATCTCCTCCCTATCCGTTCATTTACTTGCTTTAAAACTCTGCTTCTTTCTCTGGCCGCTAGCGCGCTGTTGTCTGTGTGTGTTAACTGCAGTAAAGGAGGAATGGATTGACTTTCCTCCACACAAACAATCTCGCATCCTTCTCACAGTTTTCTAGCAGCACATGAGTGCGCTTCGTTTAAAACTCGATCAACCGAGGTTTTCTTATAGCTGTGAACTTAAAAATTATCGAATCTTCATCATTTCAAGGCATAAGTTATATTCCACTTGGTATTTACTTTCAAAAGAAGAAAAATGTGAGGAGGACGTTCCTCCCTTCCCTCCTCCGAGGAACCGCCACTGAGCTGTAGTTACAGGTCACAAAATTTGCGGCACGAGGAGCACCCCTTAATAAAATTCTCTAGCTCCCTGTATGCTGTACGTCTGTATAATTTATTTACTTAATATGGACACTAGATGTCAGAAGGATGTAACATTGGGAGTTAATTTTTTCATTTTTTCTATATACACTTTTAACACATATATCACTGATTAAATTTCTAACTTCTTTATTGTGTTAATCTTTAGGATTTACCTTAGCCGACTAATTTCGAAGTCTTGTCCAAACTAAGCTCAAACTAGGCTTTGGACAATGAAGGACAAGACTTCGAAATTAGTCGGCTAAGGTAAATCCTAAAGATTAACACAATAAAGTAGATAGAAATTTAATCAGTGAAAAAAGTTCATATAAACATATGGTTCATTTCGCTTAATTTTTTTAGTTACAGTCATTGTTTGTGGTGTACGTAATATCTGTGATGATAAACAAGCTGCATGTGATTTTCTTCTGTATTCAAGTCGTTGCTGATTTGTTTTGAATTCAAAGCCACCTAATAACAGTTGCCATTACAAAATAAACACAAGGCATATGCTAGAACTTTTATAAATAACTAGCTGAAAGCACCCGGCGTTGCTCGGGTTTTCCTTTCTGCTTCTATTTTTAATTAAACTGGTTATTAAATTTTCGGAAATCTCGGAAACCTAACTATACACAATCAAAACGAATTGTCTTTACTAAGCTTTCCTCGCCCATAAAGATGAATCTTTACTTAACGTCACTTACATGAATTAATGAACTCAGCCAAATGCCTGCCAGGGTTAATTCAATTTAAAACAGTTGTAAATCAGGCACCGAAAAGAAAACATTTCATCATGTGCCTGACGTTAAACTGTTGTTTTAAATTTATTTACTTATTTGTTTTTATTTACATATTTATTTATTTTTATATATATATATATTTATTTTTATTTATATATTTATTTGTTTTTATATATATTTATTTAATTATTTATTTATTTATTTATTCTGGTGTAGTTAAGGCCATTAGGCTTCTCTTCCACACCGCCAGAAATACAAATAAAGTAATAGAAAAATCAAACTATAAAAAATGTAAAACCCAACGAAAATATAATTCCTTCTCCTCTTTCTGATCAGTTTCAGCATCGAACCAATATACATATAAAATTAAATTTATATTGGAACATTTTTTACTTTTGACCGCTGTACACCCACTTATATAATACCCAGTTTTTTTAACATAACTTGAAACTATATCTCATAAATTCAGAACATATTATATTAATTCTAATTTTACACACAGAATGTCGTTTTTAACATAAAGACTAATATTCTGAGAAACGTAAAGGCCTACTGGTATTTTAGAAATTAAGAGATTTTTATTTCCACAACGCTTAACATACTAAAATTGCAACGTGATTATACGGATATAATTTCGCAGCAACACATTTTCGGACGTGAACAACAATATTTTGAGAATTAATACAGTGTTATTTTCAGTGGGCTTATGTACGTACATTCACATACTACATTATCAACATGACGAAAGTATCATTGAATTGCTTATTGATATGTGTAAAATTTTTTTTTTTTCACTTCTTTGTATGAAATATAGTTGAGGATGTGAAAAACACGCAGTTTTTAAGTTAATGTCTGCAACTTTGAACGACTGTCCTTGAGCTTCATTTTAATATGGCCATTACAAATGCTAGTGGCATTGAAATTGCAGTTGCTTAAAATTAAATAAATATCCTAGCAATATGTGGAATAAAAACATCCCCTTTTATTTTTGCAGTTAATATTGCCAATTCTATTACGTTTCGTATGAGGTTTTCACACCAATTCTTATTCTTGCATAATTTTGGTGGGGAAATATTTCGCAATAGTACTATTGGTCATTCAATATTAAGTAAATTATGTGGTAGCAATCCTTGTAGTTTCAAAGAATTCTAGAATTCAGTTGATTAAAACAATCTGCTCACTATCTACAAAACTGCATCGAGGAATTCATAATACGGTCCTGGACTGCGTAAAGATAGTTATTGCATGTATTATCTAGTTTTAGCCTTCATGATGTGTAACAACAATGTAATTTAATTTCGTGTTAAAATGTCCATGGTCTCGTGAAAGCCGATGTTGAATACAACAGACAATAATAAAAAACAATTGACTGTAGAAGATTTTGCATTTTAATGTAATACATGAATATTTGATCTATTTATTTGTATTTTTTTACAATTTTAATTAATTTGCACAATTTTAATGTAGCCTATGTTCTTCTCCTGGTTATGAAGGTTAAATGTGCAAACTTTGGCACATATCGGTCAAAGCGTGTAGATTTGTATAGAGAACATATACACATACATACATATATACATACATACCCACATTCAATTTTATATATTAAGAAGATAGATTGTGAAAGTTTGTTATTTTGAGTGCAATAATTAATTACATTACAACTAGTGGTGAAAGATACTCTAATCAGGAAATGGCAAGAATCCACCTTATGTATGGACGAGGTAATTGCAATGCAAATGAAGCAAGGCGTTTGTTTGCTGAACAATTTCCTAATATACATTTACCCAGCCACAAGACGTTTGACAGGGTATTTGTTATTTGAAACGAGTCAAAGTCAGGAAAGGGGAAGAAATATCTGAAGGAAGTGAAATACGGGACAGGAGTCCGACAAGAATGTCCTTTATCACCTAACCTGTTCAACATCTACTTGGAGGATTTAGTGAAGAACTGTTTTCAGAACATGCGAGGACTGATAGTAGGAGGAAGAAGAATAAAGTGCATAAGATTTGCTGATGATACGGCGTTGTTAGCAGAAGAAGAGACGATGCTAAGGGATATGCTACTGGAGCTAAATGACAGCTGTGAGCAGTATGGGATGAAGATAAATGCCAACAAGACGAAGACCATGGTTGTCGGAACAAAAAGAAAAAAAAAAAGTAAACCTGCGAATTCCAAATGAGGCAGTAGAGCAAGTGGACAGCTTCAAATACTTGGGGTGTACTATAAGCAGTAACATGAGCTGCTGCCAGGAAGTCAAAAGGGGAATAGCGATGCCAAGGTAGCTTTTAATAGAAAAAGGAGCATCTTCTAAGGATCTCTGGAAAAAGAACTAAGGAAGACATTAGCGAAGTGCTTTGTGTGGAGTGTGATATTGTATGGAGCAGAAACATGGACATACAACGAAGTGAAAAGAAGCGACTAGAAACATTAGAAATGTGAATATGGAGAAGAATGAAGCATGTGAATTGGACAGACAGAATAAAAAAATGAAGCTATGTTAGAAAAAGTGAGTGAAGAAAGAATGATGTTGAAACTGATCAGGAAGATAAAAATGAACTAGTTGGGTACTGGGTGAGAAGAAACTGCCTACTGAAGGTTGAACTGGAAGAAATGGTGAACGAGAGAAGAGTTCGGGGCAGAAGAAGATATCAGATGACGGACGACATTAAGATATATGGATCATATACGGACACTAAGAGAAAGGCAGAAAATATGAAAGATTAGAGAATGCCCTTGGGCAGAACACTGTGTGTGTATGTATGTATGTATGTATGTATGTATGTATGTATGTATGTATGTATGTATGTATGTATGTATGTATGCATGTATCACCTTCATCTCAGACACTAGATAAACATAGCAGTTGAAGAAATGTCGTGAAACAACCAGTTAAAAACAGCCTTGTCATTTTTCATGCCATCATGTCCGAGACCTTCCGTAATTTCGTCGTTCTGATGATGACCAATTCATCAACATTTGGACAATATCATGTGTCAATTAACGTCGAATTCCGTACGTAAGAATACTATTGGAAGGTCGTTCTGTTTGTATATCAAGAGATAACTCTGTTGTAAAGGTCTCAATTTACGCACCAGGTGCTCATATGATGTAGTACATTCTTGGTTCAGGCTAGAGAACAGGGCTTGGGTGTAGAGGGGTAAGCTTATCGATAACATTGACGTCAACGGCCTTCATTAGCTCGCTATCAAACAGGACCGTTGTTCATTATTGCTATCATACGTAACTTACTAAGCCTTTAAGTGTGCTTTTAGTAAACGCAAAGACACATCTATTTCGGCATTGGAGAAAATATTGTAATGCTACAAAAAATCGGTTTCGAGATTTTCACGAAAATACACGTTTTTAGCGTCACTGATATAAAAAAAGTGGTTTTATTCATGCTGTCTGTCCCTCTGTGTACATCCATTTATCCTAAACTAGTGATTTCCTTGCTAGAGGCCCCAAACTTTTGTCTATAAAACTGTCATTTACCTAAAGTTTGTCTTGACGTCAACAACGTATACTGGGTGTTCAGTTCAAAATGTGTCATGGCTCGCTGTATGTCGTCATGTGGCTATCCGATGAGCCTAGAGAATTCAATCTTCCTACACTTCCGCAGAGGCGTATTACCTAAATTCGAGAGAAGTTGCCTAGCAAGTACGGCGTTCATTCTGAAGATTACAGACGTGGACAAATTATTAACAAAATTTACGATTTTTATGATAATTCTATTTACAAAATTTGACTTTTCAATTCAGACTAAAGTTGACAATTTTGCATATTTATATCATTACAGTAGATAGAAATATGCAAAAATATCAAATGTAGGCTTTTCTGAATTGAAGAGTCAAATTTTATAAAAAATATATAATAAAATTTTCAATTTTGCTAATAATTTGTAAATATTCAAAAATGTCAACTGCAGTCTAAAGTGAAGAGTCAAATTTTGAAAAATATTTAATAAAAATTTTCAGTTTTGCTAATAATTTGGAAATATCCAAAATATCACCTGTAGTCCAAATTGAAGTGTCGAATTTTGTAAAAGTAATACAAAAAATCTTCACTTTTGCTAATAATTTGTAAATATGCAAAAATATAAATTGTAGTCTAAGTTGAAGAGTCCAATTTTGTAAAAATATGCAATACAAATCTTCAATTTTTCTAATGTCAACTGTAGTCTAAATTGAAGAATCATATTTTGTAAAAATATATAATAAAAATCTCCAATTTTGCTAATAATTTGTCCACGTCTGTACTTACCGATACGTACGGTAACGCCAGTAGTGGCAAGAATGTGAACTGTTTGGAAACACGTACTGAAGTGAGTTTTTTTTCTTACTGTCGGGATATGGGGAGAGGGTTAAGACGATTACTTACGTATTTGTTGACGGTCAACATGGACACGGAGCATTTGATTTGTGTTGTGGAATGTTGCCGTACGCAATCGATGATAACAAATACCCTGCGTACGACTTGCCCGCGCAAAACACAGTTCGAAAGAGGTTATGGTAGCACACAGACTTTACAGACCGCCATCTGTTGCTACGCCATTCAAGTTATACCGTACACGTTCTCAAGTTCAGATTGAACGCCTTGAATAATAGGCAACTTCTCTGACATAAAAGCTGAAACTCGCTTCAAATCGCTGACTCACAACAGTGACGTCATGACACACTTTGAAATGAACACCCAGTATAATTCCTCGCAATAGGTTCGGACTCTTCCAGTGACCTTGATTGATTTTTGTTCCGCTGCACTGCATCTCGATAGTGTTGGCTCGAATGTCTAGGGATTAACATTGTACAAAATCGAAGAACGCGTGTTCCTCTTTCAGACATAAGTAGCACGTGAAGACAGCATGCCGTAAAAATGCATTTAATTTTAAAACATCGCACTTATTGTATTTACTTTGCAACTAAAATGACGGGCACCGCAGGATGTAGGCCTACATATGTCAGAGGTATTTACTAGGGAAGATATAGAAACATCCAGTTCTGTAATATCGCTGGTTAAAGTGCAAAATTTCGTAGGTCTTGAGAATCAAAATTTTCAAGAATGCTATAAAACTGTTCTGTGTTAAATTTGCTTGACATACTTGCGAGGTATTGTACTATCAGCAATATGGTACGTCGTAAAACTACGGCACGTCATGCTGTCTCTGCCGCTTCTGATGTTGGCTCTTAAACCGATTGTAATTATTGTGAACCTTCGCTTAAAACAGTTCGCCATAATTGTAAAAAGCAAGTATAGGCCTATTCATTAACAAAAAAAAGTAAGTAGCTTTTTTAATCAATTGTTACAGCGTGTAGAATTTCCCTGTGAATTAAATAGGAAAATAATTATACAGAGTGTTTCATAATTCCCATTACAAACATCTAGGGGTTGTAGAGGGGACTAAGTAGATAAAGTTTTGATTAGGAACCCATGTCCGAAAATGTATCGTTTCGATGTAAAATAAGTTTGAAGATCGAATCGGTTTCACATCTCCCACTTCACTAGAGACAATGAGCTCTTGCTAGTGTGCACTACAAGAGTGGATCCACGTACCACCTAAAGGGTCCCAGGTACTTGATCTTCCTGCAAGAGGTACTGGTAGATTTATGTGAAGATTTGCCACTGGCACTACGTCAGCAAATGTGGTTCCAACATGATGACGCACCAGCGCACTTTTCACTTGTCGTCCGCGAACATCTCCACCAAACTTCCGGGGAAAGGTGGATAGGTCGAGGTGATCCAACTCCTTGGCCACCACGGTCACCAGATTTAACTCCTCTCGACTTTTTCCTTTGGGGCCACATGAAGAACCTTGTTTATGAGACTCCTGTAGAGTCGGAGGAAGATCTTCATGGTCTCTAGTGAAGCGGGAGATGTGAAATCGATTCGATCTTCAAATTTACTTTGCATCGAAACGATACATTTCAGACATGGGTTCCTAATCAAAACATTATCTACTTAGTCCTCTCTACAACCCCTAGAAGTTTGTAATAGGAATTATGAAACACTCTGTATACTAAGCATTCAGTATTGAACATTTTAACACACATACTATACACAGAATTTTTTTAAAAAGAATTACTTGAATTCCTATTATAATAATAATTATTATTTATTATGGATCAATGTTCAGAAGTATCATTTGGAGTCCGCAAAAGTAGCGGGTTTAAGGATTTATTTATTTATTTATTTTTATTTATTTATTTTTTATTTTTTATTAATTAATTAATTTATTCATTCATTTATTTATTTATTTATTTATTTATTTATTTATTTATTTATTTATTTATTGTGGTGGAGTTAAGGCCATCAGGTCTTCTCTTCCACACCACCAGAAATACAATATAACTACAAGAAAAATTATACATCTATGCATATAATCGGGGCGACAAAAAAAAATGTTGCAACTTTTGCAAACAATTCCTATTAGATGCCAAATTTATCAAGGATATTGAGTTAGTGGCGCTAAAAGGTTCACTAACAATATTTAAAAATAATTTATTTATCTTCCTTGCAAGTTAAGCTATTGCTGATCTGTTTTACTATACCTATTCTTTTCTGGATTTTCTAAATTTATTTAATTAAATGTTTGAGTGTTCCACTCTATTGTTCTGTAGATTGGCCTATATGTAATCACTACACTAGACCTCGGATTCTTAGGCACCCAAAAATTAACTCTTTGGCACCTAAAATAGGCCCTGAATGTATCAAAATAGGCACTAAAATACAATTTCAAGTAGCTAAAAATACTATTTTATGCAGCTAAAATGTACTTTCTATCCACATAAAAAACAACAGTAATTATGAAAATGCAATTAATTAGTGAGTATTAAGCATTACGGTATATAGCAGGAATGTCAAACGCAAGTGCATATCATGACCTTGAAATAACTCGCGGCCGCCAGGCGCTAGGACAAGGTGAATCGTGTAGAAACCTGCTGATTGCACAGAGATAGGAAATCAGTGGTACACAAGCAATAGGCGAGCGCCATGCGTGTAGACGAAATGTGTTATGAACTACAGCATTTCTAAATCCGTAGATAGATATCCATGGTTCTTTTCTACATTAAGTAATCTATACTAATAATAAATTTGTAGCCGAAATTTTTCTGGCAATTTTCGATTTTCCAAAAATAATTGGTCCTAACATATACAATTAACCACCCTGAAACCGAAAATCGCTTTTTTGACATTTTTGTTTGTATGTATGTCTGTCTGTCTGTCTGTATGTTTGTTACCTTTTCACGCGATAATGGCTGAACGGATTTCGATGAAAATTGGAATATAAATTAAGTTCGTTGTAACTTAAATTTTAGGACATATGGCATTCAAAATACATTATTTAAAAGGGGGTTATAAGGGAGCCTGAATTTAATAAATAGAAATATCTCGCTTATTATTGATTTTTGTGAAAAATGTTACATAACAAAAGTTTCTTTAAAAATAATTTTCGATAAGTTTTATTCCTTGAACAATTTTGGTAGGACTGATATTTAATGAGATAAATGAGTTTTAAAATTAAAATAACTGCCATCTAAGGCCGTGTAATGAATTAAAAAACAAATGACTTCGTCTATAAGGGGCCTTGGACAGCAACAATCGAAACCTATGAAAGATAGCCTAGAGAGAATGTTTCTGTGTTTGTATGAAGTAATGTCGGAAGCTAAATTAACCGATTTGTATAATTAATTATTATTTCACCATTGGAAAGTGTAGTTTCTCTAGATTGACATAATGCTATAATGTTATTACAGTAACTTCTGATATAATATAATATAATATAATATAATATAATATAATATAATATAATATAATATAATATAATATAATATAAGTTATTTGGAGGGTTCAGAACCATAGTGGGCCAAACGCCATTTACTGAATACGTAGAAAACAAGGGTTAAAATTAAGTTATTACCATAATTCAATGGAAACCTATAACAAGTAAAATAAAGTGGCTATACACATTAAATCTAAATGATGTCAATGTTCATTAAACTATGGTTGCATGTAATAAAAATTAGAAACATGTTAAAGGAATTGTCATTGCACCAATGAGTGGTCTCTAGACCAAAATGATCGCATTTTAATTATTTGGATGCAATTTAAATTAAGTAACATATTAAACGATTTATCCTTCTATCAAACACGAATGTTCCCTGGATCAAATGTCCTATTTTAATTAAGTAATTACTTTATATTTATTTCTAACGGGTGCAGCGGAGCGCACGGGTACGGCTAGTAGTTGAATATGACACGATTGAAGATAGTAACATAAATAAACGACTTTCTCTCAAAAAGTATAATGCCACATTATAACATAACAGGTACTTTAAAGTAACACTGTGTTCAACATTCAGTTATATATTTGTACTACCTAAAACTTAAATAATGTTTTTCCATCGATTTCGAAATACAGTAATAGTTCTTCCGTCAGCACGAGATTTTTTCAAATTTATACTAAGAACAAAAGCTACAGGCTGCGAGGTGTCAGGCTCGTCTGTGATTTTTTCATTAAGAAATAATGAGAAACAAAATAATAGATTCTTTACGTGTTTACTTTTTTCTTCAGTATCCCCTGACAACTCTTGTATCTTCTTGGCTGCAATGTTTCTGGATAAAAAATATATTTCTTCGTACTTTCAAATATCATTGAGAGATATTTTAGTTACAGCGTCTAGAATACAATTCTTTATAAAACGGTCCATCAGAGAGAGAATGGCACTTCTTTGCAATTTTGAGGGACATATCATAGCTAACTGATAATACCATACAGATTTCATCAGATATTGCAGTCTGCAAAATAAGAAAAGTGCATAATAAACTGTTATGAGATTACTGATACTTAAAAATCAGAACTGAAAATACAATTCGTAATTAATTACATATACTTACGTCAGAAGTAAATTCTTTATTAAGTTAGTTTGTGGTCATCTTCAATATGTTTATTATTTTCTTCATTATAATAATAATAAATTTAGCTTCCCTTATGAAAAGGTTGCCAGATTTGACAAAGCGTATTACATATAATTTGGAAACACACCTAAAAGGTAAAATGATACACATTAGAAACGGTTAGGGAATCAGATATGCAAAATGTCAGAAATTTTTCGCAGTGTCTTTCAACGTTACATTTTTTGGTGATTATATATATATATATATATATATATATATATATATATATATATATATATATATCCATGTATTGTGGGTCCCTGTCACCACAGCATGGCGCATGGTCCAGCAGAATTAATACAAGAGGGTGGAAGCGCATTATCTAGCGAAATCTATAAACTTGTACTTGCAATTTGGGAAAAGGAAATTGTACCAGAAAAATGGAAGGAGTCCATAATCGTACCTATTTTTAAGAAGGGGGACAAGACTAACTGTAGTAACTTTCGAGGAATATCACTTTTGTTGACGTCGTACAAAATTTTGTCGAATATCCTTTTGAGAAGATTAACTCCATATGTAGATGAAATTAGTGGGGATCATCAGTGTGGTTTTAGGCGTAATAGATCGACTATTGATCAGATTTTTTGTATTCGACAGATATTTGAGAAAAAATGGGAGTATAAGGGTACAGTACATCAGCTATTCATAGATTTCAAAAAGGCGTATGACTCGGTTAAGAGAGAAGTTTTATATAATAGTCTTATTGAATTTGGTATTCCCAAGAAACTAGTTAGATTAATTAAGATGTGTCTTAGTGAAACTTACAGCAGAGTCCGTATAGGCCAGTTTCTATCTGATGCTTTTCCAATTCACTGCGGGCTAAAGCAGGGAGATGCACTATCACCTTTACTTTTTAACTTCGCTCTAGAATATGCCATTAGGAAAGTTGAGGATAACAGAGAGGGTTTGGAGTTGAATGGGTTACATCAGCTTCTTGTCTATGCGGATGACGTGAATATCCTAGGGGAAAATCCACAAACGAGTAGGGAAAACGCGGAAATTCTAGTTGAAGCAAGTAAAGCGATAGGGTTGGAAGTAAATCCCGAAAAGACTAAGTATATGATTATGTCTCATGACCAGAATATAGAACGAAATGGAACTATAAAAATTGGAGATTTATCTTTCGAAGAGGTGGAAAAATCCAAATATCTTGGAGCAACAGTAACAAACATAAATGACACTCGGGAGGAAATTAAACGCGAAATAAATATGGGAAATGCCTGTTATTATTCGGTTGAGAAGCTTTTGTCATCTAGTCTTCTGTCAAAAAATCTGAAAGTTAGAATTTATAAAACATTTATATTACCGGTTGTTTTGTATGGTTGTGAAACTTGGACTCTCACTCTGAGAGAGGAACAGAGATTAAGGATGTTTGAGAATAAGGTTCTTAGGAAAATATTTGGGGCTAAGAGGGATGAAGTTACAGGAGAATGGAGAAAGTTACACAACGCAGAGCTGCACGCATTGTATTCTTCACCTGACATAATTAGGAACATTAAATCCAGACGTTTGAGATGGTCAGGACATGTAGCACATATGGGCGAATCCAGAAATGCATATAGAGTGTTAGTTGGGAGGCCGGAGGGAAAAAGACCTTTGGGGAGGCCGAGACGTAGGTGGGAAGATAATATTAAAATGGATTTGAGGGAGGTGGGATATGATGGTAGAGACTGGATTAATCTTGCTCAGGATAGGAGCCAATGGCGGGTTTATGTGACGGCGGCAATGAACCTCCGGGTTCCTTAAAAGCCAGTAAGTAAGTATATATACAGTATATATGTATTTTTTTGATATTATGCAGTGTATGTCCCCACCAATTTTTACTCAAAAAATAAGTCTCTATTTTGGGTTCAATTTACTGTATATTTTCTTGCATGTAACCTACGTACGCGTTGCACACCCCTAGCCTACGGCTTTTAATAACCCCTAATAGTAGACTAGCCCTTTCGTTTAGTATGTTCTTGTCTAATCTCCCGAAGAGAGCTGCGGGCACAATGAGCTCTAAAGCGCGCGCTTGCGTCTATGGGCATCAATTGACAAGGCTGATATACTTACTTACTTACTTACTTACTTACTTACTTACTTACTTACTTACTTACTTACTTACTTACTTACTTACTGGCTTTTAAGGAACCCGGAGGTTCATTGCCGCCCTCACATAAGTCCGCCATTGGTCCCTATCCTGTGAAAGATTAATCCAGTCTCTA
Organism: Periplaneta americana; assembly: GCF_040183065.1. Taxonomy (NCBI): domain Eukaryota; kingdom Metazoa; phylum Arthropoda; class Insecta; order Blattodea; family Blattidae; genus Periplaneta; species Periplaneta americana. The sequence continues at coordinate 170,327,154 of NC_091128.1, forward strand.
TCCACCTCCCTCAAATCCATTTTAATATTATCTTCCCACCTACGTCGCGGCTTCCCCAAAGGTCTTTTTCCCTCCGGCCTCCCAACTAACACTCTATATGCATTTCTGGATTCGCCCATACGTGCTACATGCCCTACCCATCTCAAACGTCTGGATTTTATGTTCCTAATTATGTCAGGTGAAGAATACAATGCGTACAGCTCTGCGTTGTGTAACTTTCTCCATTCTCCTGTAACTTCATCCCTCTTAGCCCCAAATATTTTCCTGAGAACCTTATTCTCAAACACCCTTAATCTCTGTTCCTCTCTCAAAGTCAGAGTCCAAGTTTCACAACCATACAGAACAACCGGTAATAGGCCTATAACTGTTTTATAAATTCTAACTTTCAGATTTTTTAACAGAAGACTAGATGACAAAAGCTTCTCAACCGAATAATAACACGCATTTCCCATATTTCTTCTGCGTTTAATTTCCTCCCGAGTGTCATTTATGTTTGTTACTGTTGCTCCAAGATATTTGAATTTTTCCCCCTCTTCGAAAGATAAATCTCCAATTTTTATAGTTCCATTTCGTACAATATTCTGGTCACGAGACATAATCATATACTTAGTCTTTTCGGGATTTACTTCCAACCCTATCGCTTTACTTGCTTCAACTAGAATTTCCGCGTTTTCCCTAATCATTTGTGGATTTTCCCCTAGGATATTCACGTCATCCACATAGACAAGAAGCTGATGTAACCCATTCAACTCCAAACCCTCTCTGTTATCCTCAACTTTCCTAATGGCATATTCTAGAGCGAAGTTAAAAAGTAAAGGTGATAGTGCATCTCCCTGCTTTAGCCCGCAGTGAATTGGAAAAGCATCAGATAGAAACTGGCCTATACGGACTCTGCTGTAAGTTTCACTAAGACACATTTTAATTAATCGAACTAGTTTCTTGGGAATACCAAAATTCAATAAGAATATTATATAAAACTTCTCTCTTAACCGAGTCATACGCCTTTTTGAAATCTATGAATAGCTGATGTACTGTACCCTTATACTCCCATTTTTTCTCCAATATCTGTCGAATACAAAAAATCTTATCAATAGTCGATCTATTACGCCTAAAACCACACTGATGATCCCCAATAATTTCATCTACAAGGCTGGTATATAGCGACAAAAACAGTAAAAAAATATTGCGGTTAGAAACTTTATTTTGTAAGTCTTAAATTATGAATAGCGGTTCTCAATTTTTAATAAAGTCATCAGCCTCATTGTTCTAAGGCTGGTAATACATAAATCCTCATGTTACAATTAAATTAATTAATTCATCAATGAATTTACAATAAATGCATTATTCATAATCGGTATTGCAATATATAACGTTTTTCTCTAATTTTATATTGTGAAACTTTGGCTTTTCGCAGACAGAACCATTTTATAAGCGGAAAAAATTCTTCCCAATGATACCGAAGCAATGGATGCATATTTAAATCTAGCAATATTTGCCATGCTGATTTCTTTAGAGAGAACTACACCCTCTCTATTCAATTGCCTGCTGAAGTGCTCAAGAAAACTAGACACCTTTCAGGAATTTCTTCATTCCTACAACCAAACTATTACAGGATGTTTGAACCATACACACCTCATGACATTCAAAACTTTCTCTTTGACTGCTACAGGGTCATTCCACAGTAAGTGTCGTTAGTCACAGGACATTCAGAATGTTATGTATCTAAAACTAATAAAAATATTCATGTCCTGTTTTTTTAGTTTTATCCAGCTCAAAATCTGCTAATAATTTCATATTAGCTCAATGCAATATTATTATTTACTGAGTAAACAATAATAAAATACAGTGTTAGTAACAGGACCACTTACTGTGGAATGACCCTACACGAAAATTTAAAAATATATACGTAACAAATATAAATAGGTAATTTTAGGCTATAGAACCTTAAAAATAGGTCTCAACGGGCAAAATAGGCATTTTAGGCACATAAAACCGCCTTCAAATTTTATATATTTTAATATAAACTGTGAAGATATTTAACTAGTTCTAGTTTATCCCTACAGAAAAAATAGGCATTTAACCTAAAATCGGAGGTCTTGTAATCACTTGTATAGAAGGCTTCGTCTTTGATACAGCCAGTTGGATCGCGTGGAAAATAACATTAATTTGTTTCTATGATACCACGAGTGACGTCAGAGCAAACTTTTCAGGAAAACCTGAAAAAAAGGAAACAAAAAACAACCAGGTAATCAGTCCAAGGCCTCGTAGAGCCTTGCATCAAGAGTTAAATTGGTTGTAGTCTGACAATGAGTTACGTCAACAGCCTACATTACTTGTTACAGTACTGAATTATTTAACACGTTCAGCAAGGCATTCGAGATTAGATAAAGTGAGATACAATGTACTGAGATAAAAAAAATGCAAGTCAAGAGAAAACATTCCAGAACAGAAAAACTTCAGTTGAGATGGTAAGGAACGTATGATACGGAAATGAATACAGAAATTTGCGAGTGTTACTGGATATAATCGGAAAAGGAAAACAAAGGAAGTCGCAATTAGAGAGCTGTAGAATAGGGCTTACAACCGGTTTTCATCCGACCGGACAGAGAGCATTCGTCAAGGTAGAGCATCTGACCGAATGTTCGAATTTCAACCGGTTGCCCCTGATGTTTTGTAGGCTAGTCAGAACACCAACTTTTTTGAGTACGCAAACGGAGTAACAATTGAAAGAATTTACCATGTATTAAAAAAAGTATTTGCTTAATATAGGCCTACAATTGATTGCATACTTTATTACACAAATGAACACCGCTAACAACTAAAGAAATGAATGTAATGCATCCTTCCAAACACTAAACTGGCTACGGCTTAACGAAGTAGAAATTTTCATTCTCTTGTTCTCCTTTTCCAAGTCCTTCACCTATCTACCTTGCCTCCCGTTTCAGTTACCTGTCATCATATCATAATCTCTTCACACGCACGCAAAATAGCCGCATACTAGCCATACCAACACATAAGACATCATCGTATTCATCATCATACACAATCTCGCTCTCGCGCTTGTGGAATACCCTACCCAGTGACATCAGAGACTGTCGGAATTTAATAGCGTTTAAAAGCAAGCTTATTAAGCATTTTCTTACTGCGTAGAGTAGGTTTAATTTTTACTTAATTAATAAAAAAATGTTTCTCTCTTCTTAACTTTTACAATAAACCGTCTAGCTTTTATTAATCAGTTAATCTTTTAGTGCCTTGATTTTTATTGTATTTGTAAATTGTAATTATAATTGTAATTGTATTCTTAATATTGTAGTTGTAATCCCCTGGTAGAGGGGAAGAGAAGGCCTGATGGCCTTATCTCTACCAGGTTAAGCAAAATAAATAAATAAATAAATAAATACATAAATAAATAAATATAAAATATGGTGTGAAAAGAAATGTAAGAATGGAATAAATTACAATTACTTCCTAAACAGAAGAGAAAATAAGTACATACATTCTATTGTAACGTTTACACTTTAAACTCAAAATGCATACCTCTAAAACAGTAGTAGTTAATGCCTTTTAATTACTCTAAGCAAATGCATTACTTCGTTAATAAATAATTTTTAAGAAGATATGTTTTGCTCTTGACGATACCAACTGTAATCCCTGAATGAATGAATGAATGAATGAATGAATGAATGAATGAATGAATGAATGAATGAATGAATGAATGAATGAATGAATGAAGTAATTAATTAATTAACCAATCACTGAATCAATCAATGAATCCCTGGATGAATGAATCAATGAGTCGATGGATGGATCGATGGATGATTGATTGATTCTTTGTAGTGAGAGAGGAAGAATTATCAATTAAGTAGCAGGCCTACACGATGATAATCGCGTCCTTGCAAGGTATCTTTGAACTCCTGCATGGCTCAATGTGGTCTGCCTTTGCCGTCCATCCACAAAGAGTGAGAAACAACTAGAATATTCGTTAAACCGAACCTGAGACACTCCGCGACACGGAAGAGCTTTGCATATTGACTACAGCGCCAGGCGTTCAATAGCAATATAATGTGACTTCTATTTCTCGTAACCGGTTGTGCATGACTAGTTGCAATTTTACAAGAAGATCACAGATTTTGATAAATTCTCTTTCAGATGGAAACAAAATATAGCAAAGTTATATCACAGAACGTTCTACGGCTGCCCACATACTGACAGTGAAATTTTCGGTCTAGAGTTCGAGATCAGTCTAGTTTGTATTTATTTTCTTTCTTTCTTTCTTTCTTTCTTTCTTTCTTTCTTTCTTTCTTTCTTTCTTTCTTTCTTTCTTTCTTTCTTTCTTTCTTTCCTTCTTTCTTTCCTTCTTTCTTGATTATCACATTATTCTACGTTGAAATTATCACGATGATATTACAAGTTATTATTAAGGGGTTAGGTACAGTTACAGCAGTAAAAATTCGGAAATATCCAAAAAATAATTTCTCCATTACTGTATCTTGTACAATAATGAAAAGAAGTATGTATAAAACACTGTCTTTCTGCTATATGAAAAAATATTTTTACGATTTAAAAAAATATATATTTATACAGAGTGTTTCAAAAATACGGGGCATAATTTCAGGTATGTATTTCCCACAAGTAGACAATCAAAATATTTCATTACAACATGTGTCCGGAAATGCTTTATTTCCGAGTTATGGCCTTCACAACATTGAAATTCACCGGAACGTTTTTCTTTCCGCAGGTCGTTGCCGTCAAAGGAGACATTAAGAGGGCACTCTGACAGTTCATTCCGAGGCGAAGGTTACATTCAGTGTTGTGTAGGCGTTAGACTGTGCGACATGTATTCAAATCAAGAGCTGGCAGAGGTACACTTCACGTACGGTAAGGCGGACGGCAATGCTGCGTTGGCTCGTCGTTTATACCAGGAGAGGTACCCACAGCGACAATGTCCAGATCGGAAGACATTTGTACGTCTCCATTACCGTCTGTGCGAGTATGGAAAATTTAACTCTCCTGGTTTGGGAAGGGGACGACCAAGATCTACAACTCCAGAAGTACAGGAGATTCTGGAGGCTGTGAACATGACTCCTTCTATCAGCACACGAAGGGTAGCGTTGCAAGTCAATGTTCCTCATACGACTGTCTGGAGACTGTTGAAAGAGTATCAATTGTATCCTTATCATTTGCAATGTGTACAGGCCCTGTCACCAGCAGATTACCCTGCACGAGTTAGGTTCTGTCAGTGGTTCTTGCAGCAGTTTGGTGTAAATCCGAACTTTCCTGCCTTAGTATTATTTACAGATGAAGCACACACAGTTCACACGAGATGGCATAACAAATTTCCACAATCAGCATGTATGGGCGTATGAAAACCCACGTGCAACTGTCCCATCTCATCACCAGGTGCGGTTCTCCCTCAACATGTGGGCCGGTATCATTGGTGATCGATTAGTTGGACCCCATGTACTTGTAAACAGACTTACGGGGCAGGCGTACACAAACTTCCTGGAAAACACCATACCTCATGTTTCAGAAGACACTCCACTGATCAATCGTCAACATATTCACTTCTTGCATGATGGCGCTCCTGCACACTTCAGTCGTACGGCTCGCCGGTACTTGGATCGAAGGTTTCCTGATCGATGGATAGGTAGAGGTGGCCCAATTGCTTGGCCTCCACGCTCACCTGATCTGAACCCTCTCGATTTCTACTTGTGAGGCCATTTAAAATCATTGGTTTATTCGTCTCCGGTGCCTGATTTGAAATCCCTTCGGAATCGAATTGTGGCATGTTCTGAGGACATACGCAATACTCGTGGAGTTTGCGATCGTGTTCGCAGGTCAATGAGACATCGATGTGAGGTCTGTAGCCCTATTCAAGCAGGAGGTGGACATTTTGAACATCTTCTGTAATGACAACGACCTGCGGAAAGAAAAGCGTTCCGGTGAATTTTAATGTTGGAAGGCCATAACTCGGAAATGAAGCATTTCCGGACACATGTTGTAATGAACTATTTTGATTGTCTACATGTGGGAAATACATACCTGAAATTATGCCCCGTATTTTTGAAACACACTGTATATATATTTTTTCAAAATTCAAAATGGTGGCAGTTCACTGTGCAGTGATGAAGCATTTCCCTCATAACTAAAAAACTATCCAACATTCTATGATTAAATTTTTTGTGTGTATTTATGCATGTCATATCTACAATATGATGCAAAATCACTTTTTTACCTTTGATAGATTATCTGATAAAAAATAAAATCATTTAAAAATAGTCAAATATCAGTATTTTCTTCTAACACATTATAAAAAAAAAATATTATTTATTAAGGAATGTAGTTGAAAGAGCATGATATTGTAAACGTGAGTTTCAGTAATAAAATAAAAGAGAGAGAACATGAAAAATTTAACAAGTTTATGAGTTATGAGGGAAACGCTTCATCACTGCACAGTGAACTGCCACCATTTTGAATTTTGAGAAAAAAAATTGTAAAAACATTTTTTTTCATATCCCCTAGCAGAAGGACAGTGTTTTACACATACCAATTTTCATTATTGTACAAGATACAGTAATGGAGGGAAAAAATATTGAATATTTCCAAAAATTTTACTGCTGTAAGCTGTACCTAACCCCTTAATACAGTAGGGTAACTAAGAAAGCATGGGTCCCGAAATAATAATAAACGTCCTTGCCCCAAAGTTTTTCAAAGCGCGTTGCATCGTCGACCTGATCACTGGCGACTTTCTTGACCTCAATATTAATGCTTTCTTCACATTCAGTGGCGAGTACAGAGATAATAAACCGAGTCTCATCTGCGATATTATGAACATATTATGTTTGCCTTGATATGGACGAGAAACGAACAATTAGGCCTATTATTTATCTGCTTTCATATCACATAATAAAATACAAGTTACAAGTTACAAATGGCTTTTAAGGAACCCGAAGGTTCATTGCAGCCCTCACATAAGCCCGCCAGAGGTCCCTATCCTGTGCAATATTAATCCAGTCTCTATCATCATACCCCACCACCCTCAAATCCATTTTAATATTATCCTCCCATCTACGTCTCGGCCTCCCTAAAGGTCTTTTTCCCTCCGGTCTCCCAACTAACACTTTATATGCATTTCTGGATTCGCCCATACGTGCTACATGCCCTGCCCATCTCTAAACGTCTGGATTTAATGTTCCTAATTATGACAGGTGAAGAATACAATGCGTGCAGTTCTGTGTTGTGTAACTTTCTCCATTCTCCTGTAACTTCATCCCGCTTAGCCCCAAATATTTTCCTTAGCACCTTATTCTCAAACACCCTTAACCTATGTTCCTCTCTCAGAGTGAGAGTCCAAGTTTCACAACCATACAGAAGAACCGGTAATATAACTGTTTTATAAATTCTAACTTTCAGATTTTTGGACAGCAGACTGGATGATAAGAGCTTCTCAACCGAATAATAACACGTATTTCCCATATTTATTCTGCGTTTAATTTCCTCCCGAGTATCATTTATATTTGTTACTGTTGCTCCAAGATATTTGAATTTTTCCACCTCTTCGAAGGATAAATCTCCAATTTTTATATTTCCATTTCGTACAATATTCTGGTCACGAGACATAATCATATACTTTGTCTTTTCGGGATTTACTTCCAAACCGATCGCTCTACTTGCTTCAAGTAAAATTTCCGTGTTTTCCCTAATCGTTTGTGTATTTTCTCCTAACATATTCACGTCATCCGCATAGACAAGAAGCTGATGTAACCCGTTAAATTCCAAACCCTGTAATAAAATACACCTGTAAAATAAAAACATGTAGTTCTAAAGTTTTGGTTTGAAAATATAAGTATTAACTCATTATCGCAGCAGTACAATAGCACGCATAAAATAAACTTAACACGCCATGAATTAACCGTCAGATAAACTTGATGGACTTTTGGCCTAATGTACGGAAAAAGATCTCGTCTATTGATCCATAATTAATAAGATTGACTTCGTTAAATCTCGTCTTGCAACTTCTTTTAATATAAACTCGTGTTGTAACTTTCAGCTCGTGGTGACGTCTGCTCTTTATGCAGGCCAAATGAGTAGTTTAATATCAAAGACGGACATCTGTCGTCTCCATAGCTAGAGGCAATTTTTTGTTTCATAGTGTTCTTTGTAATATTTAACACAATTTATTTTATAAATATAGTGTTAGAGTTTGCATATGGTTTCACTATAACTGGAAAGAGCATGAAAAATTAATAAAAATCCACAGCTATCTAAATTTCTATCTGAGGTCAGATGTCCGTCTTTGGTATTAAGCTACTCAAATATCTATGTTAAGTTAACAAATTTAAAATGTGATTCTCTGGCAATTTATTCTCTAAAATATCTTCCTACAATTGTGGAAAGATTGTAAAAATATTCAACGGTTGGATCCAACGAGCACAGAATGCATAGAGTAGGTATAAACACCTTGGAGTTGAAGCCGCTTTTGTGGACAGTCGCCATTATGATGCTACCAAAACATTGCGCTCCCGGTTAGCACGTGGGCAGTTGATTGTGATGTTGCATCGTTGTTTTAATTAATAAATTAACTAATTTCAATATGCCTACATGTTCTGCGTATGGCTGCACAAACAGGTTTCCAAAAAAAAATTCCTGGAATAACTTTTCACGGGTAAATATGCATGTGTGAAATGTACTTATTACCGGTAGGCTAGATACGGTAATGAATGATTTAGCCTAAGTTAGTCGGTTAGATTCGTATTGTTCACGTATTTGTTTGATTAAGAGAAAGGATTAGTGTATTGATATTATTGTAATTAATTTTTATAATCACGAAATCAGACATGCTTTGCAGACTTAGCATTTACGAGCGAAGCTAACCTAACAACCCATGTTGGAAGTTTGTGTCGAGTGCTATAGAAAACTGGTGTACCGAGGTTTCTCTTAAACCGAATGCACGTATTCGTTTGATGAAGAAAAAGAAATAGTGTATTAATATTATTGTAATTAATTTTTATAATCACGAAATCAGACTTATGCTTTACAGACTTAGTAGCTTCATTAACTCGGTCGTGAACTGACTTGACCCACTTGGTAATAAAACTTCACTTTTGTTCGCCGTTATAATCTAATTATATACTATAAACGAAGAGCTATCAAATATTATACGGTTAAGAGCATTCCATTTTTTCTCTAAACAAAATCGGGACATCTATACGAAATACTGGCAAAAGGAAGAGAATGATAATTTGCGTTAAGAAGCAAGTTGCATTATTAAATCGAAGCAAATGGATCAACCTATAAAAGTAATTATTATAGGGTAGCATTTTTATTGGACTAGTTGCAAAATAAGGTCAAACTGTTATTTTCCTTTTTTATCATTATTGTTTGTTTAACCTTCCAGATTATCTATTAAATACCATACTGCAATTTGAAGAGCTGCCAATTTAAATAACCTGTATATATGTGATTTATCGATGACAGTTTCGTAATTTTTGCTAAAAATACGTGCATAGCGATTCTGTATTACGAAACAAACAAGAAAGTGTGAGTCCTACAAGAAATTAGGGACATATGGAATTCTTATTATCATAAGATCTTCTATAACGTAATAGCTATTTTGCAATGTTTTGGTAGCAACAAGATGGCGTCAGGTCCATCAAACCGGCTTCACTCCGTCCAATGGTATTAAGATGCTAGTGTCTACTCTATTGTATTCTGTGCTCGTTGGTTGGATCATATTGTTTTCCACACGATGTTACACAGAACCCTTGAGAATAAGTTATTGTTCTTTATCAACAACTGTGTAATCGCTGTTTCAGTTAAGCGACAGTTTATAACCTCAGATCAGAGGTTGCCAAACATCACGAAATTGTGACGTAATAGAAATGCAACCCGCAAACCACTGTCGCAGAGAGAGGGGTGAAGTGGGTTCTCCTCAGGTAATGCAGAGAATAGCAATGCAGAGACGGACTGTGACCAAAAAACCATATAATATTCTTCTACTTATTAACTTTTATCCTCCTATTCATTATTTTTGTATTATTAATAAAATAAAGTATATTTTCTTATTTACCATAAAAAGAACGTGTACTTCACATCAGCAGATATTTGAAATTAGAGATAAGTACCAGGCTAGCCACGAAGTTGTAAATTACACTACATACTTAAAAAAAACGTCGAAGTATTTTACCCCGATGAAGGCATAGAAGCCGATACTTTTTAATTGTTTGTTTATTAATGAAATATTCAAATTATAGCTATTACATACGTCGGAAAAAAGCGTCGAAGTATTTTACCCCGCTTAAGACATAGAAGCCGATTCTTTTTATTGTTGGTTTATTAATAAAATATTCAATTTACAGGTAAGGGCGTGGGAGTTTTTATTTCAAGAAGAATAATGACAACGTACATTGTTCTTTTATACTTCATTTAAAATTTTACAACAAATTATGTATCTCATATTTTTGCCATCTGCAAAAAAAAAAAAAAAAATACTTTTGCTCCATGCTCCTTAAAATTAAGTTTTCATATTATCTGTTTTCTGTTTTGGAAAAGACATCGAAACATAATATTATCCTACACACTTGTAACATTACATGCGTCCGTCCACTGCTGATAAAATGTTTGTCTTATATCGAAATGAAGGCTGTAAATAGAGGGCGGAGGTATGAGTGGAGACAGGGGCATATGTCGCGACACAGCTTTTGGCGATCACTGCCTCAGATGATGGTATGTACCTCTGATTGAGGTTCTAGTTGATGTGCGCATCTATTATCAGGCAGTACATCTCGCTTGACGGTATGTGTCAGAGGAAGAACATCTGAAGTTTGATTATTCTAATATGTAGGCGATATATACAATAGAGGAGGAAAGGAACTGGTGAACCTACCCCATTATCTCCTGGCTTAGTTGCCTCGTAAATGGTGCCTTGTTGGTATCACTTATGAGGTTCAGACCTGTCTTCGGACAGTTGACTAAACAATAATGACAAGACTCCTATTATTCTTTCATAAAAATGAGATTTTGTTCACTGCTGATGCCACAAAGATGTTCTCCACGTTCAACACAACATATTTTCTTATTAATTTAACACGAAAGTTAGCAATATGCGTATACAATCACATTTTCAGAATATTCTGTCATTGTGAATGATGTAAGAATGAGGGGGGCGTAACTGTTGTCTGCAGTTTAAAATTAAATAAAGTCATATCGCTTCTGATTCTCAAAACACTGAGGATTATTATTGTAGTGCGATTGGAGTTTAAAAAATACCGTTAGGTATATAGGTGTCCTCTTATCTGGCATCCCCTCGCTTTGTAATACAAGTTAGGTAAGCTATTTATGTATTTCTAACGTAAATAAAATATCAGAAGTAAATATATTCCATTTATTCTGTTACTGGAAATACGCAAGTCCATTTATGAGCAATACCCGGCACCGGAACAATTTTTCCTTTGAAATTAATCAAGTCTGCTTCACAGGGAGCTATACATGAAAATCAGATTGTACTGTATTGTATTGTATTTATTAACATTCCATGGTATTCATACATGCTTACAGCTAGAATATGGAACAAGTCAAAAAACTTAATACTATTATAAAATCTTAATTTATAGTCACGGTCTAGATGAAATATATACAGACGAGATTTACAATATAGTCTACTAGTACAACACATAGTTTTAGTATCAATTTCATGAAGTGTTATTGAATGTCATGAATTCACCTACAGAATAGAAGGCGTGAGAAATTAGGTACTTCTTTAATTTGGCCCTAAATAATTTTATGTTTTGAGTTTCAATTTTTATATCGATAGGGAGGCTATTAAAAATTTTTACTGCCATATAACGCACTCCTTTTCGATAGCACGATAGACTTGCCGATGGAGTATGAAAGTCATTTTTTGACGTGTATTTATGCTATGAACTGTTGAATTAGTTACAAAGTTTTCACGATTACATATGCATAATATATACGTCACTGTAGGTACGTTAACAGAAAACCACAATTCAAGTCACACAGAGTTTGTGTGCACTCAAAGTTGGGTTTCTGGCGTCTTGTCAGCCCACTTGAGGTGTGTGGATATAAAGGGAAAAATTGAGACGGTGTCGGGTGCAGTTCCTGGGTAGCTTAGTTGGTAGAGCGTTGGCGCGCTCAGCCAAAGGTCCCGGGATCGACACCCGGCCCAGGAACAAATTTTCTCTTGAAATTATTCAAGTCAGCTTCACAGGGAGCTAGCTATACCTGAAAGCCAAATATGCATGAACCTAACATTGTTTAAAAATTAACGCTGGACGCTTATTTAATACAGAATTTAGTAAGTCAACTTAATAAATAAGACAAATATAGGCCTAACTCTTTGGACACAAGAATAGTAAACCTATGGAGGAATCTACTCTATAATATACAGGAATGGTTGGACCGCTGCGCCTTTGTTTCTGTATTTAGTTTGAGTATTGAAGACGGTCTTGGTTCAGCGTGTCTTCAGACGAAGTTTAACATGCGGCACCTAATGAAAAGACGATTCTGATGTGGTACAACATACATGGTGTTTTCGGGCTAGTGTTACAAACTTTCAGGGATGTTGGGGAAGGGCACATGTATCAATTTAAGATAAGGAACCCTGGTCCGGAAATGACTGAGTCGAAAGTTATAAGCAAAAATAGTTATGTGGAAATGGAATAATTTTATTCCTCTGTACACCTTATTTATGTGTATTTATCTGTACATCTTACACAATATACTGTATTCATTTGACGTTGTTTACGTTGTCTACTTACAGTATTCCATTCAGTGCGCTGTCTGAGGGATGGGGACAGGAAACTACACTAAAGCAATGCAGATAGCGTAATGTGTAACGGACATGGTCGGTCCTGATATGCACGTCTGTAGACAGCAGTGTATGTGTACAAGTTGCAGTGCCCAGTCGATCAGTCCTAGTGAAATGGAGGAGTGCACCAGAGCGGAATATGCAGACCTGATTTTCGAATACCGGTACGGATGAGCCAATGGGAACAGTAGACAAGCTCACAGATTGTATCGGGCAAGTACCCACGTAGGAGACATCCGGCCCATACCATCTTCCCACGACTGTTCCAAAGGTTAAGGGAAGGAGAACACGTGTTGTCAAATTACAATTCCATTTCCACATAACTATTTTTGCTATTAACTTTTGACTAAGTCATTTCCGGACCAGGGTTTCTTTATCTCAAATTGTTACATGTGCCCTTCGCCATTATCCCTAAAAGTTTGTAACACCAGCCCGGTAACACGCTGTACATCAACTATGTCCCTGTGGGTTCGCCATAACTCTAAATACCGCAGAATTCACACTCAGTTGGAATGTAAACATTCACAACATTTAACACAATTTGCTTCTAGCCAACAATGCCACAATGACAAGCGAAAAGCGGGACAGCGTCTTTTTTCTTATGGTGCCATCTATTGTTTTCTGCCAACAAATTACAATTACACATTCCCAGAAGTTCTTTGAGCCATTCTTTCTAATGCCACCGATATGAATTTCGTTACAATATTATAGCAGTTTATAATAAGGTTACCATCCGTTCGGCAAAAGGACGACATGTCCTCTTTTTTAATCATTTTATCCTGTCCGGCAGGCATTTAAAAAAATTGAAATGTTCGGCATTTCGCATTTCAACTAGAACTAATATAAATATTGAATAATGTGCGATATCATGCACAGAATATCTAAACAAATGGTGAAAGCTATGAAAGAATTTAACTGCTTTCAATGGTTGAAGCTGGAGCACATAAAAACAAAAAATATGATGACCTATTGACATGCATTGAATTCGTACACTCTAAAAATGTCACTATTCATGATTCTAAGCTATTTTATCAATTTTGTTGTGCAATGTACAAAGATATGCCAATCAAGTTAACTTGAACAAAAAATTTAAGTTTAGATAAACAATGGAGCAAATTCTTTAATTCCAGTAGATCTGCGATCTCTGAAACTTTCTCAGAACTCTTAAAAATATGTCAATTCTATTTTTTTTATCTCAAGTCACAATTCGAAATGCTGAGAGAGTATTTTCCCCAGTATCTGCTCAATAGACAAAAGAAGGAAATCGGCATGCTAACGGAGACAGTCAGAGGTATCATCATGGTGAAATACAGGGACATCATTTTATTTTTACTTGCATTTTTATTGTACCTGCATTTCTGAATGTACTTCACTCCTACCCCTTCACTAATGTCCTTGCTCCCGTCAGACACACAAACTTACGGCCGCTGTTGCATTCGAAGTCTTCAAGCAGTGAAGTAAACACTGCAGTGTATAGTGTGTTTCAGAAATATGGTTGCGTTTGTTATAGAAGAAAGAACCTATATTAATAATATCGTACTAAAAATTATATGCAAGAAACGTTAAATTCAATTTCAGAGAATATGCTTCAAAATGTTTTAAATAATATGCGTACTGAATTGAAGCCTGCATTGTAATGAACGGCAACCATTTTCAGCTATTTATTTAAAAATTCAGATTAGCTTATTTTGAATTGAGGTGGCTAGAAGCAAAGGAATGCTAGTGACATTTGTAATAACATGAGTTAAGTGCATCCAATGTAAGAAAAAGTATCTAAAATTTTAGTGGCAAAGGGATATTTTAATCGCATCACACATTGAAATTTAAATAAAATTTTCACCGCTTTTACGAAAGCTTAAATATTTAAACCCCATTTTCTCAAAAGTAACTTAAGTGCACTTACAGCCCTTTACTTATGACCCCCTCAATTTAAATGCGCTCTCTATATTGTATGTTAACACCAATAATTAATATGCTAAACAAAGTAGACATTACATAACGAACATAGCCGCCTGAAAAGTTGAGTTTTTGAAAAAAAAAAAAATGTTACTATTCTACTGTATTTTGATAATCAAACTGAAAATCGTAATATCGTATTTTCCTACAACATAAAATATGGATACACTACTTTTCTCTCCTCCTATACCTAGTAAACTGATTTGTTTACATATTGCACTAGTAACATCAAACTCCTGTAATGGAAGGGGGCAACTGAGTTTCCGAGTATAGCCAGGTTAATGTTAAAAATGTTGGTAAAAATAAAGTGATGTCCCTGTATAACTTCAAGGACATGTCCTGTGAACAGTTCCATATTATTTGTTACAAGATATAAGTTGGTCCCTTCAGGCTCTTGTGCACAAAGTGGACTCCACCGATAAGTAGGTTACAGATGTAATACTGACCCAGCAACTAGTGAGAAAACTAAGGTGAGCCATTGTTTTTATCTTTAATTTTGTCCATACCGATTTTTAAGAAGTCCTCCTTTTTCAGCAATGTCCTCTTATTTTAGATTCCATGTCCTGCTATAGAATTTCTTTTCATGGTAATCCTATTTATAATCACGGAATGTTCTGTGTACATCAAAAGCTCAAACTTTTGTGTTTATTTATGTTTAAATCAATGAATACCTACTAGAGTCGTATACAAACGAAGGAAAACAGGAAAAGGATATTTTACCGTGTTTGTTCGTACAGATGGAGCTATGAACTTTGACTTGGTCTTTGTGACGCAAACAGTGATCCGCGAGCGACCTCGAGATTAGAATTTCAAAACCTCCATTGTTACATATTATGTGCTTAGGGACGGATCCTGTCTGCTCCAGGAGTGAACCAAGATATTCTTGGTTTCCACACCTGTGTGGAGGAATTCATTACACCAAATTGGAGCGCACACAAAAGATATTGTTTGCCCTTTCGCATAGGCAGACGCCAACCAGAGTATGTTCATACGTTATCAATGAGACCGAACACAAACAAAAAGGTTCAGACTAGGCAAACCGATAACCTTAAAGTCGACCTTCAATGCTCGTGGCAAGGAAGAGAGTTGTTCTCGTGATTACATCAAATTCCATGTTAGAAATAACCAAGATACATCCACTAGAAAGACTCGAAATGGACATTTTCACGAACTGAATTGCAGTTATTTCCGTGAACTCGGGGGTGTCGATAACAACGACGGAATTGACCAGAGGGATGAGCCAAGTACTACTATGCTATATTAGTTATTAATAGAGCCCGGATGTTTAGGCATTTATTTTTGGTTAAAATAAGCAGGCATATAGGCACTAAAAATAGGCAGGGAAATAAGCATTTATTATTTATGGAAACAGACAAAAAATAGACAAATCTTAATAAACTATCCCATACGGTACTCACTTTCCTTGGTTACATGTCACAACAAGATGCTTTTTTAAGTTGTCAACTGTCATAGTGAGCCGCCTGTCAGAGAGAACGTTTTTCATGGTGGAAAAAGATCTTTCTACTTCTACTGAAGTGATTGGAGCAAACTTAAAACAACTTATTTCAGAAGGACTGTTTCTACTTTCTTTCAGAGATCGGGAAAAACCGACTGTGTATGGTCTCAAAAAAGAGGGGTGCGAGAAGGAATTACAGACTTCAAAGTACGCGTGACTTGTGCGTGCAAGCGACAACAGTAACGGGATCTGGAGACTTGCTTTTAATACTTCCTTCATTTCCTTTCTTTCGCTGGTAAACCCCGAAGTGACCTACTGTCGGTGACTCAGGAGAAGATGAGAGCGGACTGAGGAGGAAGGGATGTGAACAGATAACATAAGACAACACGTGCAATATTTGTACTGCAGTAAGCGGAAACATTAGGTCTCCTTCTGTTCAACTTGGCTTTAATTTCCATACGCATTGTTACTCATGTTTCCTGCACAGTAATAACCCGGCTACTGGGATGCTTATCTGAGCGATGTTTATAACAATCAACAGCGATAGTCAAGAAGGTCACATTCTTTCCGCTCGTCTTCTCCTGAGTAACGGACAGTAAATACTCAGGGTTATACTGTTCAAATATATTTGTTAAGTGACATAAAAGATGGAATCGGTAGGGAAGAAACGTTTACGACTTCTTGGGAACATATGTATTGCTGGAGAACAAGATTCTCAGCAAATATTTGTGTGAGGTGAATATATATTTTAAATTTGTACAATCGTTCTTTTTTTGCTTTTTGATCTAATTTATGTCCGGTTTATTTTAAATACATTAAAAATATAGAAAATTTACAATAACGACGTAAAAAGGCATTTAACCTTAAAATAGGCAACAGGCGCTAATAATAATAATCCGTGGCGCTACAGCCCGTGAAGGGCCTAGACCGACCAGCCGGCTGCTGGCCTCACGCCCACATGCCGAAGCAGAGGTGGACGATCATCCAACCAGAATGGAGGTATCGTGTGGTTAGCACGATGATCCCCCCAGCCGTTATAGCTGGTATTCGCAACCGGATTTCGCTACCTATCGTAGCTCCCCAAGTGCATCACGATGCTGGGTGGGCACCGGTCCCATACACTGACCGAAATTTCATGAGAAAATTTCTTCCCCCATGAGGACTCGAACCAGCGCGCATTCCGTAACGCGAGTCCTAGGCAGGATGCCTTAGACCGCGACGCCACGGCGCGGGACCAACAGGCGCTAAAATAGGCAAAAAACGCGAAATAAAAATTGGGCCTATTGACCCCAAATGTGTGGAAGCGTGTTTATCTCTAATAGCTCTTTCATACATACACTCAGTTTTAAAAAAAAGGCATTTTGCCTAACATCCGGGCTCTATTTATTAACATTGAAAAACATATATAAAAATTGTTGCATCACCTCTCTAAGTAATGTTAGCATTCTCCTATATAGACTGTTTATGTTATGTGTAGCCTATTTCTTGAACTGTCTCTAAGTATAAACAAACCTGCACTCACCCTATCTTTCGAAAACAAAACAACATCAATGCATAAAGAGAATATCAGTTGAAATCGTAACATTGGAAAGGAAGCATTATAGACTTGTTCTGATCACTGTGTGGACGTTACTCACTTACTGCTATGGCAAGAAGACAAATCCCAACATTTTACCGTGTCCGAATTGTCACACCACAGTCTACTATATACGGTCACGAAGCTTGGGGTGATTTTTTGCCAACGAGTTGCATTTCTCGCGATAGTTGCTAGCAGCTTGGAGCGCTGTGAGTACTAGGAACACTAGACTGTGCCACAGCCATCGTGATCTAATACAGGCCGTAAGGCAGGCCATGTAACTCGCTTAACCCGATCACGAAGGGCGGCGTTTCAACCATATAAATTATCCATGTTGAACCTTTCGTACACTACTTTTAACACTTGAATATAAATAATTGATTAAATTAATTGGAATGCATAAAGAGTAACATATATTTCTCTAAAATGTAGTGTAATTGCATTAATAAAATTTAAAACAATGATAGGGGACATTTCAGACATAATTCCTTGCGAGTTAAGGTGTAATATTTTTGGTGTGAAAATTACGTTGTTCGTATGTGTAATACCTGCCTTTATTTCGATTAAATATTTCGAAATTATTGTACATTCATTTATGCACGATTCAATAATTTTCAGTTACACCGCACGAATATTTAGATGTTGAAATTATAGGTTATGTTTACTATACCAGTTGCCCCTTTCTGTCTAATTTTAGTGGTCTCCAATGCCCTGTCACTACATATGTTATGTCATATGGATATTATAGGTTATGTTTACTATATTTAACTTATATTCCCAAATTCGCAATCATACATTATAATTAAGCATAATATCATGTATGATACCCCGGACATTCAATTTGTCTGTATTTTAATACTACAATTGAGTACTGAATTATTGTATTTATCTACTACTTAAGAGACGAAGTAACACAATTGTACGTACACTAATTTCATAGGAGTGGTATGGTAAATGTTTTGTCTAAAATTAAGGAAGGTAGATATGCTAAATTGAAATCACAATATAAATTCTTTTTTATTAAACCTCAAAATAGCTTCCACTCTAAACTTGAAACGTTGACGCGAACAGATTATGTTAACATGTAAAATTCTCTTCACATTAAAATAACACAGTTTTGTAATTATTTCTGCAACATATTATGCAACAAGAAGTAAACGGAACTTATGGACACATTACACTAAATGAAGCTTAGCAATCATAAGCAA
Organism: Periplaneta americana; assembly: GCF_040183065.1. Lineage (NCBI taxonomy): Eukaryota > Metazoa > Arthropoda > Insecta > Blattodea > Blattidae > Periplaneta > Periplaneta americana. Next base: position 170,346,176 of record NC_091128.1, read on the forward strand.
TAAAGTTATAATATAATAATTCACTGAGCTCCATACACTGAAATAGAAAACCGGAACAAATATTACGGCCTGGTCTAGATCGAAAAAGCATTGACTGTGCCGTATTTCGCATTTTTGTGAAAAGCTATGTAAACTGTGAAATGTTAGTTATCGGTTGTGTAAATGGCTAAAATACAATAACTTGAATAATAATATGGGACAAGGAGACGTTTGTAGTACTATAAATTGTAAGAAAAGTAGGTTAGAGCTATCCTTCTTCCGGAAGATCCAGGAAGGCAGTGGCGGCTCCTGCATATTTCTTAAGAGGAGGAAAGAAGTTAACAGAGCAAAATGACACCTTCTTGTGAGAAACAAGCTACAATTTAGCCTACATGCATACATGTAAGACCAGTAGTGTTAGGGTTGGCCTTCCCTTTTGTATAGCAATAATCTGTTTTTGTAAACTGAGTTTCCTAAATTGTCCAAAATATAATATGTTTTCACTTCCATTCATTGTTGAATAACTGCACAAATTAACAATTACAAGGAAATTCACAACCTCGTAGTATTTTCGAGCACACTACAGCATCACACGTGTTGGAAGAGACTAGCTACTAACTCGTAACCGGAACCGTTTACGGAAATGGAAATGGGAGTGGGAAATAATCTGAGGAAAGCGAGAACACTGCACCGACCCACGTGGTCTGTGTTGCCACATGTACATTTTACAAGTTCAGTATCACATGCTTTTGAAGAATGTCAGTTCTTGTAAAGTCATACTATCATTATTGTTCAAAGCTGCCGGTGGCCGATTGATTTTTTATGATAAAAATAATGTAGTTTGGAGTACCTACTCTCAGTTTCAAATATATTTGTACAAAACTGACAATTTGGCTGTTGCCCTGTCTAGTAAACAATGAATAGAAGTGAATTTCAGGGGCCAACTACGTAAAACTACTTCCTCTTTGTTTTACATAAACCAGACTTTAACTTTCAAATATCCACGAAAGTTTCAAACCATGATAAAGTGCAATGAATAATATTTTTGATTTATAATTTAAAAAAAAAGTTTACATGGTGTCTTTCAATGCGTTGCGTTAAAACTGTTTTTGTTGTGTCTCCTCCTAGATGTGTTATAGTCCGGTTGAATGCAACATCGTTAGGTGGCAGCGGTAGCACGACCAGTCGGTTTCTATTTCCCGCCATAACTGATTCAGAGGAGGATCTCCTCCCTCTCCGTTCATTTACTTGCTTTAAAACTCTGCTTCTTTCTCTGGCCGCTAGCGCGCTGTTGTCTATGTGTGTTAACTGCAGTAGAGGAGGAAAGGAGTGCCTTTCCTCCACACAGACAATCTCGCATCTTTCTCACAGTTTTCTACAGCACATGAGCGCGCGTCGTTTAAAACTCGATCAACCGAGTTTTTTTTATAGCTGTGAACTTAAAAATTATCTAATCTTCTCGAATTTCAAGGCACATATTTTATTTGGTATTTACTTTCAAAAGAAGAAAATGTGAGGAGGACGTTCCTCCCTTCCCTCCCCCGAGGAACCGCCACTGCAGGAAGGTGAGTTTATAGAATATAATATATATTTTATGAAAATAATATATACACCTTATGTATTTCATATTTCAATAGTTGAAGGAAGGTGTTAACTTTTTCAAAAGAACACGATATCGATAGTACAATACATTTTACCGTCTGCTATACTAAAAGCCAGGTTATGAACCGACTAAACCGGAAGCAACGTTCTGTTGCTCTCTTTCTGAGCTCTGTTGCCACATAGTGGCGCGAGATTCAAAGCGTGTTCAGCGTTTGTCACCGATATGTTTAAAATAACTACTGTATACAGTTCTCGATAACACTATCAACAATATTAGTAATTAAAATTACTGTTTTTAAGAAAGCACGAGCTAATGACGCTGGTACGAAATGCGACTCGTAATGCACGTGGTACGCCAAAGGAACTGGGAAGTTTGGCTACACTGTCTCCGTAATTCCGTTGCCAGATTTTCGTTAGCAGACGACATTTTCACGTGAGGTCCAATGAAAATCTCCGTTCTCCTTCCCCCCTCCACCCCGCCATACTTAACGTGTCATCGCTGCACAGGCTACCCCTCTAACCCGCACATTCCTCTCGCCCTGCCAACTACTTCCGGTTTAGTCGGTTCATAACCTGGCTTTTAGTATAGGGAAACAGTCTGTGATGAGGCGATAGTAGCGATCCTGGTGGTGAGCAACTATCTATGGATGCATATTTCAACTGTTTATGTTTGCATATTTAGTCAGTATTAAGCTTCGTGACTGTATATAGTAGACTGTGGTCACACTGTGTCAGGAAGGACTGTCGTCGAGGTAAGTTGCTAGACGTGTACGCGTGAATCAAACGATGTGGTACGGATTTGTTTATACCTCTCTCAAACTTCACGAACTCGTTATAATTGTTGAAAATAAAGATCCGCTTGAATTGCACGTGCGTTTTAAACAACTCCTCTTGAATCACAAGAACAAAACGTGTAGGAGATTGTTTATCGTTTGTCATTTGTAGACTTCGTGGAATTGCCACGAGAATCGTAAGGTTTACTATGCACGCAGTAGAGACTGTATGAGAAGGGGGCGTGGAAAGGATGGAGTATGCCTCTAATGTAAACACTGAGCAGTATACTCCGGTTACAATAAAACCTGTATCCTGCATTCAAGAAATATAATGAATGATCAATGTCTAAACATATAAATTTATAGGTTATTTTACGACGCTTTATCCTCCTAGGGGAGGAATTATCGAACCCAATTGAAATTACTTCCGGGGTCCCGCAGGGGAGTGTCTTGGGGCCTCTTCTATTCTTGGCTTTTGTAAATGATCTGCCAGTTAATATCTTGTCTAGGGTTCGCTTATTCGCGGATGATTGTATGTTATACAGGGAAATAAAAAGTCATGAAGATACTACTCTTCTCCAGAATGACCTCAATAGAATAAATGATTGGGCAATAGCCAACAAAATGAAAATAAATTCTCTAAAGAGCAAAGCCATCAGCTTTACAAGGAAAAGAAATAAAATAGTCGCATCGTATACGTTAGGGGGTGAAACCATTCCGGAAGTTAACAAATGTAAATACCTCGGAATAACATTTAGCAGCGATCTCGGCTGGGGGGAACACGTTACAGACACAGCGGGAAAAGCATGGAGAGCGTTACACTTTGTGATGAGGGTACTAAGAAAAGGTTCTGATAAATCCAAAGAGATTGCATATAAATCACTAGTACGTCCAGTAATGGAATATGGTGCTGCATGTTGGGATCCTTACAGATTAGAACATATTAAGACACTGGAAAAGATTCAAAAACGGGCTCTTAAGTGTTGTCGGAAAAATTCACCATTAAAATGGGACACACTCACGGACAGGAGAACGCGAATTCGATTATGCGCACTGTTCAAAACATACAGAGGTGAGCCTGCCTGGAAAGAAATAAAAAATAGGTTGCAGCCGCCAAATTACTCTTCAAGGAACGACCACTCATATAAATTGAGGGAAAGAAGGCAGAGGACGGACACTGGAAAGTTTTCTTTTCTCAATCGTACTATCAGGGACTGGAATGCTTTACCTGCAGACTTACTAAAGGCTTTACCAACAACCAAAAATGTATTTAAAAATAGGCTTAAGGACCTTACTAATAGACGGTAATTATACACAGTACTTAAAGGGTGTAAACGATATGTTGTTATTGAAGTGTTGTATCAGTGAAGAATTATGTTGTGTCAGTGAAGTGTGTTGTATCAGTGAAGAAGTATGTCGTGTCAGTGAAGTGTGCTGTGTAAGTGAAACGTGTTCCTCTCAGTGAAGCTGTATAGGTTATAGTGGCAGTGCAAAGTATTTGAACAGTGAAATGTTTTTGAAGTGTTAGTGAAATCAGGATAGAATCAGTGAAATGTGTCGTAGTTCCAGTGCAGTGAGTGAGTTGACAGCGAAATGAGTGTAATGTTGAAAGGTACTTGTGCAGATATGAACATATACTCGTGAGTTTTAGTTCGATCTTAGTTTTAAGATACAAACTAGAATATTTCAAATGTTATTTTAAGTGATCGTTTCATTTAATTTAGTATATTCCCTGTTGTTGTTGTTGTTATTATTATTATTAGTATTAATTATTAGTATTATCATTAATTGTATTTTTAATTAATAAGTTTATTATTGTCATTATTGAGTGTAATTAGTTACCACTGCCACGGGTATATACCCATTGCAGTGTGAATAAATACACACACACACATACACACATACATCTAAGTTATTTAGCGTCTGAATGAAATGAAGATGATAATGCCGGTGAAATGAGTCCGGGCACCGAAAGTTACCCAGCATTTGCTCGTATTGGGTTATGGGAAAACCCCGGAAAAAACCTCAACCAGGTAACTTGCCCCGACAGGGATTCGAAACCGGGCCACCTGGTTTCGCGGCCAGACGCGCTGACCGTTACTCCACAGGTGTGGACTACATATAAATACACAATTATTTTATAGTGAGATATATTAACTCTTAAAATTTAATGTAATATACTCACATCATCCTTGAATATGTGCATTGCAGATAAGAGTTACGTACATTTTGAGCGACTGCAAAGTAATCTCCTCCGATGTCACTCAAACAGTTTTTATATTGGGAAAATGTACGTTCAACATCACACGATGTAATAGGTGCATATCTGAAGAACGGAAAGTCACTACTTTTTAGTACACCAACTTCAGACGTCTTGTCGTGACCTGATGGTACATCATTTATAATACGAAGTTGTGAATAGACAGAATTTTTAGCAATAATGTTTCTCAACTTACATTTCACTTTTTCTGAAATTAGTGAATTGTTATTTTGGATAACGGTTTGTGATACTTTATACACTATATTAAATGCTTCTGAGAGTTGTATTTTAGACGATTCTGACACTGTGATGCTTTTGGACACGATTTTAAAATTAGAATCAATGAACAGAGTATCTTCCAATATCTGTTCAGAAGGCAATGATTTTACAGCTGCAACAGCGGAATTGTCTGTGCTATCCAATGCATAAATTACCTCCATTATTTTGCCGTAATATTCTGCATAATAATTAACAGCATCCAACCACGTTTTCCAACGGGTCAAGACTGGCTGCGGGGGTAAGGGTATTCCAGGGGCAATTGTTTGGAACAGCAACACTCTCATTGTAGCATGTTTGATTGAATTCTTGTCTGCACTGAACAAATGTTAAGCTTTGACTATTGCAACCACAGTAATGCAAAAACATGTGCTTACATAGATATACATTAGCTGTAGCTGCTCTATCTATTTGGACGGGTCACACCTCTAAACACGAACTGCTTATACTACGAGACCGGGAGGTCGCTCACCTCTTCTATACTACCGTACGTCGGCAACCTGATTGCATGCTGCGTGTGGCAATTCAACGAAGTCTAGTCATTTGGAATGTTGTGCTGGTAAATGCGCCTTGAATTTTGCGGATTTGAAGAAAGTTTGTGTTATTTGTGGACTAAAGAAGATGGAGTGTCAAATAGGGGGGGGGGACAAACACTTCCCAAATACTGTAGGCCTATTCTTCTGTTTGAGTTTAATAGGAGAGAAAAGGCAGCTCGAAACATTTGTGCAGTGTACGGGGAGAAAGCCATCGGAGAAAACACGGCAATAAATGGTTCTATCGTTTCGATACACAACGCCGCGTACAGGAGTTAGGATTTTTAGGTGAACTAATTAATTATTATATAATATAGCCTATTTAATGTTATTTGATTTCATTTTTCTCCTGGTCCTTGACTTAGCTTAACGATCTAGTAGATGGGTTTTCTCCTGGCTGGTGGACATGAAATGAGAAAAATGGAAGAGTTTTGGCGACTTAGTTTCTAATGTTGAGGGAAAAGGAGGAATCCCGAGGAAAAGCATCACGCTCCGATTTTGTACACCACAAAAATATCACTTCAGACAACGACGGTGATTCCATCCGAATTTACGGGATGATAAACATGCTTTCTGGCAACGAGCTATCGGGGGTCAGTGGGTAGCAACATCGCGGTGAATTGTCAAAAGCTGACATTTAAATTCTTGCAAAAAATACTCAGTGAAGACTATATGATTATAGATATTTGATGGTCATCGTGAACGTATCCATTTTCTTGTACTCTGTACGGACGAGAGTGGAACATGCACCGTCATGTAAATTGTGTAATGAGGTTGCATCAAGTCTGTTTACGCGCTACTGAGATAAGAAGTATCATCAGCTTCACCCAGATCCTCAGCGGACGCAAGTCACATGGTGTGGGCAACATGACGAATTTGGCGACGAGAGGTCGTGGACTATCACAGCGTATTTTGTATGCTACTAGATTGCAACTGCACATTCACGGTGATCGAGAAGAAATTAAGCTGAATCCGATGACATCATCATACTGGAAGATAGTGTTGTGACTAATGAAAGAATAACTTCGAAAAATAAAGGGAATACAAGAATAAGAGAAATGCCAGAGAACAAGGGAAATAAAAGGCGGGCAAGGGAAATACAAGGAGGAAATGGGAAATAGAAGGATAACGAGGGGAAGGCAATGAAACTACGGGAATGGAAGGAGATCAAGGGAATATAAGGAGAATTAGGGGATTGTAAGCAAAACAAGGGAAATACAAGTAGAACTGGAGAATAAAGGAGATCAAGGGAAATATAAGGAGAATTAGGGGATTGTAAGCAAAACAAGGGAAATACAAGTAGAACTGGAGAATAAAGGAGATCAAGGGGAATATAAGGAGAATTAGGGGATTGTAAGCAAAACAAGGGAAATACAAGTAGAACTGGAGAATAAAGGAGATCAAGGGGAATATAAGGAGAATTATGGGATTGTAAGCAAAACAAGGGAAATACAAGTAGAACTGGAGAATAAAGGAGATCAAGGGGAATATAAGGAGAATTAGGGGATTGTAAGCAAAACAAGGGAAATACAAGTAGAACTGGAGAATAAAGGAGATCAAGGGGAATATAAGGAGAATTAGGGGATTGTAAGCAAAACAAGGGAAATACAAGTAGAACTGGAGAATAAAGGAGATCAAGGGGAATATAAGGAGAATTAGGGGATTGTAAGCAAAACAAGGGAAATACAAGTAGAACTGGAGAATAAAGGAGATCAAGGGGAATATAAGGAGAATTAGGGGAGTGTAAGCAAAACAAGGGAAATACAAGTAGAACTGGAGAATAAAGGAGAACAAGGGGAATATAAGGAGAATTAGGGGATTGTAAGCAAAACAAGGGAAATACAAGTAGAACTGGAGAATAAAGGAGATCAAGGGAAATATAAGGAGAATTAGGGGATTGTAAGCAAAACAAGGGAAATACAAGTAGAACTGGAGAATAAAGGAGATCAAGGGGAATATAAGGAGAATTGGGGGATTGTAAGCAAAACAAGGGAAATACAAGTAGAACTGGAGAATAAAGGAGATCAAGGGGAATATAAGGAGAATTAGGGGATTGTAAGCAAAACAAGGGAAATACAAGTAGAACTGGAGAATAAAGGAGATCAAGGGGAATATAAGGAGAATTAGGGGATTGTAAGCAAAACAAGGGAAATACAAGTAGAACTGGAGAATAAAGGAGAACAAGGGGAATATAAGGAGAACATGGGAAATACAAGCGCTATACTTCAGAATACTGCGTAAGTACCTATGTACAAAGACTGTGCAAATTAAAAACAGGCCTAATTAAAACATTTTTATTGATAGCACAAAGGTAGATAAATAAATAAAAAAGATATGTCCCCTGGACCAAAAATAAATAACTCAATAAATCAATAACGACATATGTACTTACGCGGTATACTGAAGTCGTTCCAATACAAGGAGAACAAGAGGAATATAAAGAGAACATGGGGAATAAAATGCGAACAACGGGAATGCAAGAACAAGAGAAATACAGACCGAAAATTTAGTCCTGACAGCTCGGCGACGCGAAAAAGGAGAAGTAATAGGAGTAGTGGGGAGAGCTCCGGAGTCGAGATAAAGGCGGGCGGTCAGTAAAGAAATGCAGTACAGCTTAATTGTACTAGAAACACACCGCTCTACCGCACGCGTGACATCCGATCGCTCTGGATGCAAGCGACGAACTCTAACACCCCTTGGCGTAACTTAATGGACTCGCCTGACCCAGGCGCACATTGTCGGCATGACATAAGAATTTTAACTTAAGTCCAGAGCCCTAGCCATATTAAATGTCTTGGCAGCTACATAGCAGACGTAGTATATGAAAGGTATACAAATTGGAAATGAGGTTCGACGTAAATACAGGCCTGCTGTACTTTAATATGAAATCCACAGTTAATTCCCGATTTACCAAGAAAATCGTCTGTAGCTGCATTTAGATTGGCAACAGGCCATGATTGTTTGGCCAAACACCTGCATAGAATTGGAATATATCAGTCCCCTAACTGCCCATTGTGCAACTCAAACCAAGAAATGGATTCGGAACACCTCAAAATCTGTGCTTCAGTGGCTGGTCATGATAATATCTTTGAAAAATATTGGAGTGCAAGAGGTCAAATGACTTTATTGTCAAACGCCTGGCATTAGAAAACAACAACAACTTTAATATGAAAATACAGCAAATGCAAATTACAATTTAAAAATCACGTTTGATGCCGCTGGTCCAGATCTACAACGGCAATTTATTATCTCTAGAATAAGTTGGCTTTTATCACGTATTTATAATTGATTTGTGTTCAGTAACACCAATTAATTTCTAACGGCTAACTCCGAAGTTTAAGTCACACAAATAGGCTACTGTAAGACTTGCTGTGGGAAGAAAAAAAAAAAAATATATATATATACTGCTGAACCGCTGAACGTTTCAGAAAATTAAACGAAATTCTTTACAGATAGTTACTTTTTCATCATTGTTCGTACTTAACCTCCAATCCCATCCTATTACCTTAATAAACGTTTCACTAACCCATGTCAACCTTAATTCAGCCCTATTAGGCAATGCCCCACTTTTTAAGAACTACTTTCCGTCCGACTCCTTCCTGCTCTCTCTGCATTCTGAATTAAATTACATTCAGGCCTACATATTTCGATATAACTACTATAACGTGTTCCGTTAGTCTTTGAGTACCGGTACTACAAATAATTTAATGAAATAGTATTGTAATTATTAACTTATATGTTTAAATTACGCACCCTACATAAAAAGCAAATACTTTATTTGATAAAGGTAGCGTGCTGAATACCTAGTTACATAACCGTGTTCTCTCTAGAACTAACATATACTGTGGATAAACACAACGGAACTTACCTTAATTGAGGCACTCTTCAGAAGTTCCATAATGTAACAGTCGCAGAACTCTAGAAATTGCGCAAGTTTCGTAAAAATATTTTTCACCAGACAACCTATATCCAAACCTTGCTTCTGATAGGTCTGACATAAAAGCAGAACTCTTTGATATTATTCCTAATCAAAAGAAAGTCTTTCATCTGTAGGTATTCTGTATTTCGAAAATGGAGTAGGCCTACGTATTTCGCATAATGTGATTCTTTTGTCTACACCGTGTGTTTTTCTGGGTAGAACACAGGGATGCAATATTGCCATAAGAAACTCATGTATAAAAACAATAGAGAAATAACTTAATCAGTGGGCCGTGTTAGAAATAGCTGGCTTTGAGAATTTGTAAACCAAGAGAACATCAGGCACCATAAATGATGTTCTCTTGTTTTACAAATTCTCAAAGCCTGCTGATTTCTAAATATTATTTCATTACTTTTATACATTTTTGAAGAAAAAAAAACGCAATTTCATTAAAATGAGACGTCATAGAAATTTTCTCGAATCGGTTTTGAATGTTTGAAATTGATCTCATAATATCTGCTAATATCAGTGAAAATATTTTTTAAGTGGTAGTAAATTCACATTATTACGAAAATATGATTAATCGTATTATAACTTGTGCAAAAATTACTGGAATCAATGCCTTTTCCCATTATACACACAAACACTGCCTCGTTGAACACATCCGATGGCAGTTTTTTTTTTTTTTTTTTTTTTCCAATTCAGTAATTTATAGACAAAGTATCAAAACAAATAATGTTTTCTGCCTTTTCATATTTATTTTAATTTTAAAGAATAATTCACAAATATTGTGTCCAGTTGTCAATATAATTGGACACGAAATCATTAGTGTAGAGGTTAGAAAGTCGGAACATTGCATGTTATTAATTTAAAAAAAGATTTTTGAGTTCTATGCTTCTTGTAGAAATTTGCATTGTAGACAATTGATGAATGGATTTTCACTAGAATTTGCACTGTTATAAAACATGATCTCAGACTGATTATTTTTAATAATACAGAAACAACTTCAATATTTTGACTTGTATGTTAGGATTGCGGCTTTTTTTTTTTTTTTTGCATGTAGATATAAGAAGACTGATTAATGCATTATTATGAAAGGATTCAGAAAGGAATAAAAATATGTAGAATAAAATAACTTTTTTATTAACAAGACCCTTTATGCAATACACCACAAAATCATACTTTAAAGTCTAACAAAGAGAAGTTAGCTACAAGTTGACAATTCAACAGTAATTTCTTTTGGATAATAATCCACAAATTTTATCAACATTATCAAAGATAAACTGCACAAGCCCAACATAAAAAAGAAAGTAAATATATGTACAAAACTCTTCAGAGTAAAATGTTACCTGCTCAAAACACAAAACTCTTCAAAATGCAATATGATTTATATAATTATATATTGTTCCCATCAAATATCTTATCGTGAAAAATTAATGGCAATCAAAATTGAAAACCTGCAACTATTGAGTCTCGCGGACAGAGTGCAAATTAATGTTTCCTTAATGTTCATGAAACCATTGTATTCCTTACGAAAGAAGTCCGAAATTAAGTTAAATAACTTGTAACATCCATCAAAGGAATGGAATGAGGAGCAGGTCGCCAAGTCTTGCAGCATAAGTATGATTTAATTTCTTTACATTAACACTTAGTTGCACTGCCAAAATGAAGCACATCGCTATATACGGTGACAGAACTTTGAACACAATGTTACATGTAAAGAAATCTCTCTCTCTCTGTCTGTTTGCAAGGAAAACTGGTGCTTATGTACAATGCAATTGGTGATAAAGCTGCCCTCCCATAACCTCACACAATTCACTACAAACAAATCAATTTAAGTTGTTTTATGTCTTTTATCTCTTACTTAAATTGTATTACAAGCACAACTTTTGGAAATATATTTTCCTTAGTTTTTGTGAATTACATCACTTGAACTATCAGACTAAATATTTAAATAAAAGTTCAGTATTTATTGCAGGCTATAGCAGGAAGAGTGACTGGATAGCGCAGTTTGTAGAACAGCTGGCTACAGATGGACGGTCTGGGGTTCGATCCCGAGTAGTGACAGATTTTCTAGTGACCAAATTTTCAGAACAGCCCTGAGGTTCATTCAGCTCCCTATCAAATTGAGTACAGCTCTTTCATGGGGCAAGTAAAAAGGCAGTCGGAGTTGGTGCCAACACCATCTCTTTCTAGTGCCAAGGTCAAAGAATGAGTGAAGCTCTACCCCCATGTGCCTCATCACGTGTGTCAGTACCTTTATCTTATACCAGGAAAGATCTTGAAGTACTGATTTCAGAGTTACAAAACAACTCAAACACCACATGACTTATCACATCACTTAATCTTCCAAAATACGTAGAAAGCAGTGGCTGCCATTGAAGGCAGTGTTAATGAAATTTTTCTTTCAGAATAGTACATCATTTCAAGACATCAAGGTTAGAGTCGGGTTGATACAGTTTCACTGATTTTAATAATTCTCAGAATTGCTCTAGATTCCACCTTTACAGCCCGATTACAACAAAAGGGATGATAAAAGATTTCCGAAACAGAAGGAATATGAAAGGGGTTTGTTTTGCAATGGCATCAGATTTGTGATTTTAGGCCATTTACCTTCCGGCACCTCAACACAAAGGTGGAATTTGGAAGGTGATTTTCCTTATATATTTGTTACTTTTGTACTTACTTAACCCCTTCAGGCCTAATGCACATTGTTTCTTTTTTTTCCTTTTTTGGAATGTCTTCGATACTTTTAAATATTTTTAAAAATTCAATGTGACAGAAATGGAGAACGTTATTTTTTAAACATTTCTATACCTGAATTAAAAATAAAATTTAAAATTTTGGGGCCCCAGGGGTCAAAACTGCCCCCCCCCAAATTTTGATTTTCTGTGAAGACTTGATTTGGAATTTTTGGATCCCCAGAATGATGTGATCAGTTTTTATTTTCAATTTTTTTTAAATATAAATTCAGGACTGAAGGGGTTAAAGAAAGAAAGAAAGAAAGAAAGAAAGAAAGAGAGAGAGAGAGAGAGAGAGAGAGAGAGAGAGAAATTTAAATTATCTGCTTATTCAAACTAGAACCTCCCCAATCCTACACAACACACTGCTTCTGTTAGGTGGGGTGAGGAATGCTGCCATACTCCCAATAAAGTGACGCTTAAATCCACATTTGTTCCCTTCCCCACAAAAAGTCACAATGTTTCTTGCCAATATGAACACTTTC